>NC_142512.1:29274242-29577272 GCF_057876585.1 Rhinolophus sinicus
CTCCTAGAGCCGGTGACCAGGAAGACTGTGCCACTGGGCCCCACAGGTCACCTACTGCATAAGGCCACCTCGCCAAGACTGAGGGGGATAGCAGATCCACCTAATACATAGAAGCAAAGACAGAGGCAGCCAAAGTGAGGAAACAAAGAAATATGTCCCGAATAAAAAAAAACAGGAGAAAACCCCAGAAAAAGAAATAAATGAAATGGAAGCAAGCAAACTACCAGATACAGAGTTCAGAACAATGGATATAAGAATGCTCAAGGGAAAAAAAAAATAAAAAGACTGCTCAAGGAACTCAATGAGAACGTCAACAGAGAGACAGCAAGCAGAAAAAAGGACATAGAAAACTTAAAAGAGAACCACTCCGAAATGAAGAATACAATAACTGAAATGAAGAATGCACTAGAAGGAATCACCAGCAGACTACATAAAGCAGAGGACTGAATCAATGATTTAGAAGACAAGGTAACAACAACAACAACAAAAACCCAACTAGAAGAGCAAAAAGAAAAAAGAATCCAAAAAAAAGAGGATAGTTTAAGAAACCTCTGAGACAACATCAAGCATAACTACATTTGCATCATAGGGGTACCAGAAGAAGAGAGAAAGCAAGGGATTGAGAACCTATTTGAAGAAATAATGACTGAAAACTTTCCTAACCTGGTGAAGGAAATAGACATACAAGTCCAGGAAGTGCAGAGCGGCCCAAACACAATGAACTCAAACAGGCCCACACCAAGACACATTATAATTAGAATGGCAAAGGTTAAAGACAAAGAGAGAATCCTAAAAGCAGCAAGAGAAAGGCAACTACTAACTTACAAGGGAGCTCCCATAAGACTATCAGCTGATTTCTCAACAGAAACTGCAGGCCAGAAGGAATTGGCACAAAATATTCAATGTAATGAACAGCAAGGACCTACAACCAAGATTATTCTACCCAGCAAAGCTATCATTTAGAATCAAAGGACAGCTAAAGAGACTCCCAGACAAGAAAAAGCTGATGGAGGTCATCATCACCAAACCAGGAATGTTAGAGGGATTTCTTTAAGATGGAAAAAAAAAATCAAAATTATGAATAATAAAATGGTAATGGCCACATATCTAGCAACAATTACTTTCAATGTAAATGGATTAAATGCTCCACTCAAAAGACACAGCTGAATGGATAAGAAAACAAGACCCTTACATATGCTGCCTACAAGAGACCCACTTCAGTTTGAAAGACATACACAGACTGAAAGTAAAAGGATGGAAAACAGTATTTCATGAAAATGGAAGTGAAAAAAACAAAAAATCTGGGGTAGCAATACTTATACCAGACAAAAATAGACTTTAAAACAAAGGCTATAACGAGACAAAGAAGGACCTAGTAATCCCACTTCAGGGTATTTATCTGAAGAAACCCAAACACTACTTCGAGGGGATGTGTGCATCCATATGTTCATTGCAGCATTGTTTACAATGGCCAAGATTGGGGGCAGCCTGGGTGTCTGTCAATGGAAGAATGGATAAAGAGGACGTGGTGTATATATACAATGGAATATTGCTCAACCAGGGAAGGGAATGGGTTCTTGCCATCTGCAGTGGCATGGATAGACCTGAAGGGTGTTGTGCTGAGTGGAGTGTCAAACAGAGAAAGACAGATGCAATGAGATTTTGCTTATATTTGGAATCTAAAGAACAAAATAAACAAAACAGAAACAAACTTATATATACAGAGAACATTTTGATGATTGACAGATGGGAGGGGAGTTGGGGATAAAAGAAAAAGGGGAAGGGATTAAGAAGTACAAATTGGTTCTTATACAGTAATCATGGGGATGTAGGGTATAGTATAAGGAATATAGTCAATAATGTAATAATTATGTATGGTGTCAGATGGGTACTAGATTTGTTGGGGTGACAGATGGGGGTGTTGGGAGGCAGGGTGTAAAAGGTGAAGAGAGTAAGAAGTACAAACTGATAGTTACAAAATAGTCATGGGGACGTAAAGTAAATCATAGGGAATACAGTCAATGATATGGCAATAACTATGTATAGTGCCAGGTGAGTACTAGACTAGTCAGGGGATCACTTCTTAAACTATATAAACGTCTAACCACTATGCTGTACACCTGAAATTAATATAAAATAATATTGAATGTCAACTGTAATTGAAAGATTAAAAAGAGGGGGGATGGTGAAGGGGAATAAAAGGTTCAAATCTCTAGGTATATAACAAATAAGTCACAGGGATACAATATATAGCATAGGGAATATAGTCAATAATATTGTGATAGCGTGGTACAGTGTCAGATGGTTGCTGGACTTATCATGGTGATCATTTTTTTAGGCATATAATTGTTGAATAACCATGGTGTACCCCTGAAACTAATATAAGGTTGTATGTTAGCTATATTTTAATAAAAATCTTTTTAAAAATTAAGTATTCAAGGTTCTATTTTTAAGCAAAAACAGCCCAGTAACTTTGTGGTTTTTACCTAAAAATAAACTCAACATATCTTAGAAATTAAGGTATTTTCTTCAAAGTACATGCCCACCCCATAGATAGAACTTCTTTTCTGCTGCTAAGCCTTGGTGCAGATTTTACTGAGAAATGTGCCATTAGTCAATATATATTTTACATATACTATATTGCTATACACACTTCTTTTCATCATGTTTTTGACTGCAGGCTATTGGAAACAGCAAATAAGTAGAAGGGAATGGTTATATATACCAGCTCTGTTACTAACTAGCTAGATAACCCCATGTAACTTTGAGTCGGTTGGTGCTTAGTTTTCTCCTGAAGCTAAATGAGATCATCTCCCCAGATTTTTCCTAAGGCCTGGTAATTAAGCTGGTTTCAAATGATTCATACACATCCATTTGTATGGTAGGTATTCCACACATCCTTATTACAAATTACATGTAGAAAGCTTGCACTAAATCATAAGCACAGTATTTGATATAGCTAAAACAATAACTTGTATATCAGGAAACTAAAATTCTTACATATCAGAAAGCCAGATGAGAAACTTTTGACTTCTGGACATGGTGTGTGGTTCTTTTAGCCTGAGGCAAAATAAAATTTAAATCATAAATTAGAAACAAAGAAATAGATCAGTGTGATAAAATAAAACAAGTTCAAAATAAAAAGTGTCTTGCATTTGGTACGTGCTCAAAAATATTTGTAAAAGGACAAAAATAAATTAAAATAAAGCCTGTGTGGGTTCTCCATTTTCATTGATTCTGGGCTAACTTTTTGCTACCACTATTCAAAGGTTAAAAAAAAAAAAAAGGTTATCTTTCCAGGGACCCTGAGTGCCCAGGGCTCATGTCTCTTTTTTGGTGAAGCTTCTTTCTCTTGCTTTGTCTGCTATAATTTAGTATACAGTAGGCTTAAACATACAACCAAACTTTATTATGCATTAAGATACTTGGGGTAAAAATGAGACTAAAAAATAATCTAAAAGCATATTTTTCTTCCCCTTTCAATATTTAGTTTTCTTTTTTTTTAATTAAAGTTTATTGGGGTGACAGTTGTTAGTAAAGTTACATAGATTTCAGCTGTACAATTCTGTATTACATCATCTATAAATACCATTGTGTGTTCACCACCGAGAGTAAGTTCTCCTTCCATCACCATATATTTGATCCCCTTTACCCTCATCTACCACCCCTCGCCCTTTTCAATATTTAAAGACCTAAGCCCTGTACTTGTTGTCTTGTCTATTAGAAGAGGATACTTGACTTTTGGACCTACGTTGAGTTCCTTCTTCAATCTCTTTGACGCCTAGAGCAGCACAATTATGGGTGTCATTTACTGTAGGTTGTGTGTGTAGGAAATCTCTGATTAGCCTCTCTACTATGACGATTTCTCAGCTTCTTTCTAAGTTTACACACAGTGATTTTCAATCTCCCCAGATCTTCATTTCTTGTTTTCTTTCAAACACTACCTATCTATACTCTTAATATAATTCTGAGCCTCCACACTTAAATTCATTTTTTATTAGAAACTCTCTCTAAATAAAATCCTTTTTCCCTAACTTTAGCGAAGGTGGAAAGTCCCGGCTGCAATTTCAGGAATCTCGGGGATTTAGTATCTCAAATAGCTAATTACTTCATTAAACACAAATTATATGTTGTCTTAGGAAGTACCCATTGTTTTCCACTTAAAAAAAAAATCAAAACACGTACATTATATTCTCTACCTGACTTAATCCATAACCACTTTTTATAGAAAAGATTAATTCTGTGAAGTTTGCTCATATGTCTATATTTCAATCATACCTGCTTCTAAAAGGAACACATAAAGATAATCTAGAGAGCATAACAGTCCATTCCAGGCCAGAGGAAAGCTAATTACTTTAGGAATACTGTGTTTCCCCGAAAATAACACCTAATCAGAAAATAAGCCCTAGATGATTTTTCAGGATGACATCCCCTGAACATAAGCCCTAATGCATCTTTTGGAGCAAAATTAATATAAGACCCGGTCTTATTTTTGGGGAAACACAATAAATGGTTAGGAATCATTTTAATCTAGCAAATGAAAATGATTTCTTTGTAAAACAAGAAGTGATTTCTGTTCCTTTGTCTGCAAAACACAAAGACTGCTAATAAATATAATTGGGAATAGTTAAAAATGCTCATCTCTAAGAAACTCAAATTGGAAAACAAGCATGAAACATAGATGTCGAGTACAAGGGTACTGACCAAATTGCTTTTCTTACCAATAGTTTCTAATGATAATTTTTCTAGTATTAAGCTTGACTTTTTAAAGTTCTGTTTGGGGATGAAAAAGTTTCATGCAGGTGAATTCACATTTAAATGACATCCCCAAGGCTCCAAATTCCTTTGTGATGACTCAGTTATTAGAAATTTACAGCTAGCTGGAAATCATCTTCTAAGGCTGTAGGATCGTGAGATTAAGCTATCTTTCTTTAATAATAATGATAAAGATAATTTAATAAAAATTATTAAAATTTTAAATTTTTATTAAATTATCTATAAAGGCTTTCAATAAACAATGAAAGCTATCATTTATTGAGTATTTTTTGTTTGCCAGGCAATGCTAAGTGTTTTATATATTTTTATCTTTATAGTAAATTAGTGTGTAAAAAGCAAGGCTTTGTATCCTGTAGAGAAGTTATATAAATATAAAAGTATCTTATATAAACTAATTATATTGTTGTCTTTATCCCAGAGGGTTTTTTTGGGTCATTGTTGTGGTGGCAGTTGTTTTCTTCCTAAATGTATTAATACTAGTGGTGAATTTGGAGTTTAATGGAATTTCAGCTATGTATAGTTGTCAATGAAGTAGAAAAAAGGGCAGTTGGAGGGCAATCGCTATTAGATATTAGAATAAAATAATTACTAAGCTTCAACAATTAAGTTTAATTCTTTTACCTGACTTCTGAGTACACAAGCATAGAAATCCACTATTACCTGAGATGGGCCCAGATTAAAAACTTATAAACCTTTTGTTATTATTCATTTTAGAGAATGTGTTAATATAGGTCAGCTAAACAAACATGGAATCGATTCTACAGCAATCGATTTTTTATCAATTGATATTGATATTAACGAGCTTTATCTTAGTCCTCCTTGATAACTGATAAAAACAGGTAGCCACTTACTTCAATATGATGGAAGGCATTGGGATTTCAAAAAACTGTTCTCGAATGGGCACAAAGGGCAAGAGACCAGTGAAGAAGAGGCCAAGAATGAGCAGAACACGTTGTAGACTGAAGAGTACAGGAATATCTGAATTCTAAAACACACAAACAATATTACATGTTACTCTATAACTGCTCAAATAACCAGGATTATTTCACAACCCTGAAAATTTTCCAAGACTGTTATCTTGACATCTGTTAAAAGTACTCCCTGAATTATTCATTTCCAAACACACCACACTTAAAAATGGCTAGTCCTTGACAAATGGGTCAGGATCTGTCTTGGGGCCCTATAATGTTAACTGATGATACTAAAGTTTCTCTATTCTCTACTCTCTACTTTTGGAACACCACTTCTGTCTATTTGTGATAGTGCTTATCAGATAAAGAAGGGAAGATATGAAATACTTAGTAACCTTACTCCCATTTAGAATAGGTAACTATATCTAGTATCTATATATAGTTATACATTTTTAAATAGGATATGATGTAAATATGAATATCGACATATACAGATATATATTAATACTGTTGCAAATATGTCATCTTTCAGCTACAGTATAGCTCAAATATAAATAGGATTTTGTAAGCTAGTCAAAGAATCTAACCACCATTTTAAGTTTCTATTGGAAAATGTGTTCAAGATCCCAAAACGCTTAGCATGCAAGCTTCATGTATACTGGGGGTGCCAAAAAAATGTATAAGTGGACACTCTGGTCAACGTTGCTCAAGCAGTAGTTCGCCATAATCAGAAGTATCTGGATGCTGATGGTAACCACTTTGAGTACCTCTTGTAATTGCAGAAATCAAACGTGACTTGTATTCATCTTTTGTTATCGGTATGTATTATTATAATTTTAATAGTTTTTTTCCTTTCTTAAAATGTGTGTATATTTTTTTGGCACCCTCTGTATACGAACTCTTTTCATCTTGCAAAACTGAAACTCTACACCCTTTAAACAACTCACCATAACCTCTCTCCCTGCACTATTTGTATTGCACTATTACTTGTATTCTGAAAGAGAGTCTTCAATGCCTAAGATTTTCTAACATTTTGAATTTCAAATTCTCTTAGCTGATTATATAGCTAAAGTTTCTTACAGAGGCTTAGCATACCATTTCAAAATATAGCAAAATTAATGTTTATAGATGTATTTTCTTCAATCAGATAAAATTTCAGTGGGTAGATAGCTCACTGAAATCATATATATATATATATATATATATATATACACACACACACACACACACACACACACACACACAGTGTTTCACCAAAAATAAGACCTAGCTGGACAATCAGCTCTAATATGCCTTTTGGAGCAAAAATTAATATAAGACCCGGTCTTATATTATATAAGACCGGGTCTTATAGTAAAATAAGACCCAGTATTTATATTATATTATATTATATTATATTATATTATATTATATTATATTATATTATATTATATTAATTATATTATATTATATTATATTATATTATATTATATTATATTAATTATATTATATTATATTCCCGGTCTTATAGCAAAATAAGACCGGGTCTTATATTAATTTTTGCTCCGAAAGACTCATTAGAGCTGATTGTGGGGCTAGGTCTTATTTTTGGGGAAACACAGTCGATGTGTGTGTGTGATATATATATATATATATATATATATATATATATATATATATATCTTGATAATTATGTTCCAGGATTAATTTGATTAATTCTAGTTTGGAGGTAGGGTAAAGAAAAGCTTGAGATACAGAATCGAAGGACTAAATACTTCTTCTTTAATTCCAAATTACACAGATATTTCAGGGTTGGCCGGTTAACTCAGTTGGTTAGAGCGTGATGCTCATAACACCAAGGTTGCCGGTTCGATCCCCGCATGGGCCACTGTGAGCTGCGCCCTCCACAACTAGATTGAAACAACTACTTGACTTGGAGCTGATGGGTCCTAGAAAAACACACTTAAAATAAATAAAAGGTGTTTTTCTTTTTTAATTTCAATTACCTAACAAAAAAACAGAAATTAAAAGATGGGAATCATATTTTGTTTCATTATGTACATAATAAAATGTTGGTAAACAATATTAGCATGTAAAAATAATAATGTAAGCCAGTCCAATTATATTGAACTTTAATTGCATGGTTCATTATCTCTATTAAATCTATTACCTATAAATCCATTATCTCTATTAGTAAAATTCTGATCAGTTGCCCCCATCCAGTACCATCTGTCTTTGGATCAACGCTACGAAATAAGATAATTTTTAAAAATTATTACTGTAATAATTTACCATTTATCGATATACAACCACAATAACAACAAAGATAGATCATTCTGTATCATTTTTGAAGCTTACCTCTTTGTAGCACTTTTCTACAATTTCATAACTGGCATTACCCCACACTGTTAGGTGTTCTCGTCTGTACTGCTTCACTAACTCTGAAACCTACAAAGGAAAATTCAAACTTTTATGCATGTGCCTATTTGTAAATCTGCTTACATCATTTCACATAAAAAAATGGGTTACAATTGACTATCTGCCAGTGAATAGTATAAAATTCTGGAAGAAGGGATGCATACATTCAGATTATGTACAAAGATATACAGAATTACTTACATTTTACCATTATATGATTTATCTAACAGACTATAACTCTTTAGTAATTTGGCATAAGCTAACTACAAATGAAGCGAATTAATGGAGAAGTAGTTAAATATGTAAATGCAGAACTTTTGGTTCACAGGAGCTCACTTTTATCCATGACTGAGACAGGACAACTCACTCAGAAAACAGGCTTTTCTGCAGTAAAGTGATCTCTCCTACTAGGGAGGGCATTATTTAAAACAATACTGATCCCGAGAGTATCACATTTCCTTGAACAGTATCGACCTATGCAGCCACCTACTCTAGCCTTATTTAGTTTGTGAAATCGGATGCAACACACTCAGAGGAGGCAATGCCTTAAGTACCTTCTTAATCAGCACATTGTTGTTGACTTTGATATCGATGTTAATGGGAGTGTTAGGGAAGGCCTCAAAAACTTCCTTCAGTAATGGAATTCGGTTATCTTTTCCTTCGCATTGGCATGCTGAGAAAGCAAGATTTTTAAATGTATTTTTAAAAGATGATGTTTACTTTTTTGATTATTAGAAAAGTTAAAAGCACGCAGTCATAATAGGACATTTACACAATGATAAAAAGTATAAAGAAGAAAAAGAAAAGCAACAACTTAGATATAACCATCGGGACCCTCTGTACCTTCTCTACCCTTTTTTTTCCTATGCATAATTCAAGGGCGTTATGGTGTACCTACAGATTTTAACCTGATTTTTTTACACAAAAATAAATATTGCATGTTAATACACTGTATTTATAATTATGATTTAAAAGTTTTTCATTAAACCTCTAAAGATAACTCTTAAATTCACATGAAGTTGTCAGAAATGATACATGGAGATCCGTGCACCCTTGACCCAGATTCTCCAATGGTAACCTCTTGAAAAATTATAATATAATACAATATCATAACCATGATATTGACATTGATATCATCTACTGATTTTATTCTTTAATTATTATTTTTAAAGTTTTTAAAATACTCCATCGAGTAGCGATACAACAATTTAATTATTTTAATTTAAACATTCCCCTTGAAGGGTACCACTCTAAATGCCACTTTGGCACAAGGATTATTTTGAACTGAAAGCAATTGAGAAGAAGCAGATACAAAAAAGTTCTCTGCCCTCCCCCTATTTGCCTATACACAAGAGTTAAATTGTACAAAAATCAATCACCAACAACCCTAGACCCTTATCAGCACCAGAAGACTACATAACTACTGACTAGCCTTTATTTTCCATTATTCCCCCATATATTACCTTCCCACAATTTGCCACCCTAGAAACTCACTCCTTTGTCTTGTCACTTCTCTGAACATTTATTGGTTTTGTTGTTAAGATGCTATATAAACTCAGGTTCCAGCCATCCCTGAATTTCCCCCATGATACATACATATTAATAAACTTCTGTTTGTTTTTGTCTTGTTAATCTCTCTTTTGTTACAGAACCCCAGCTGGGACTCTGTACCCTACTAGTGGATACTAAGATTGTTCCTAAAGTTTTGCTCTGATATCATCATTGAATTTTTCAGAAATTGAGAAAAATATTCAAGCAAGAGAAATACATGCTAATTCAGTGATGTGTTGAAGAATTATATTAATGCAATTCAAGTCAAAGAAAATTGAGTCATAAAATTAGAATAGGATTTTAATCATTCTTTGTTTCCTGAGGATTATTTCCTTTGTTCTTTCCCTAGTCCCTCTTGCCTCTAATCACTTATATCACTTACTATACATACTATATAACTATCATAAAATTTCCTCTTCCATCTAAAACTTCAATTCTACTAATCTGTGAATAACAAAATGGTGAAAGATCCTTCATTTCATCTTTAGTGTACAGCAAATCAAAACAAAGCAGCATATCAAAAAAGTAAATTAAATCCATGTTAGAACATTAATTATAATAAAGGCCCATGTGAAAAGCCACCTGTGAATGAAAAAAAAAAAAAGAAGTATCTGTTAGTGTTTTGTCTGTTTGGTATTCTATTTCTATTGCCTTTTTCCTACTCCTTGTAATTCAAACAGGGCTCTGATGGGACTGTCAATCATTTGGCTGTCTCCCCTGACACAGAGAGAGGAGCACATGACCCTTTAAGCACAACAATATGGATACTAGGAGAGGGCTCCTGAAATCCTCAGCAAAATTGATAATGCATTTTTGATGTTCTTAGAGGTCCATCTTTATGTGGAGAAGGTGTGCCTAAGAACAAAGCTAACATAAATGAAAGTGGAATGAAGAAATGGAGATAGAGACCAATTATGGCATGAGCAACTGGAATCAGTCATGTCTGAAGGCATATAACTTCTAGACTTTTTAGTTATGATAATCAATAAATTCTTTAAGAATGTTTTTTGGACTATCTTGAGATGGATTACTAGCATTTATAAATGAAAGAGTTTAGACTTATCATAGACTACAAAACTGAACTACAAAAATTAATTATGTTAATATATTGGGCTGTAAAAAACAAGACCCGCTCCCCATTCACTCTCATGGTAGGCATATGACCTAGGTCTGGCCAATCATAATTGCTTATCTCTTTGTCCACGGTAAATATTTCAAGATGGACACGTGATCCAAGCAAGGCCCATCAGTGTCTTTCTCTAGAACTTTTCCCTTGAAGCTCACTGGGTGATTGCCTTTTTCCCTGGGGTCACAGCGCAGGCAGGATGTGAATTTATAGTTGTCAGTGAACATGATCCCTGCCACATGGACAAGATCCATCTACAGCGGAAGAGGATAAGACCCAAGAGAAGCAGAACCATGGAAGGAAGGAAAAAAAGTCCTTTTTAGACCCCTAGATCCAATAATGTTTAATGTCAGATCCACCATCATCCTAGACAGTTAACGATAAAATAAATCTCTATTTTTTCCCACTTACGCTAGTGTAAACTGGTTTCTGTTACTTATAACCTAAAAAGTCTGAACATGATGCTCTAATACTGCACAGTTCAATGTGGTAGCTACTAGCTGCATTAGGGTTATTTCAATTCAAATGAAATAAAATTAAAAACTCAGTTCCTCAGGCGCACTAGCCACATTTCAAGTGCTCAATAGTCACATGTGGCTTTTGGATATTCTATTGGACAGTGTAAAAAAAAAAAATTGTATCACTACTGGAAGTTCTGTTTAGATAGTGCTATTCTAATTAACTGAAAATTTTGTTAGCTTGTTAAGTGTGGAAAAATTAATTTAGCAGTCAAAAGAGTTGCCATGGGTAACAGCTCTTCACACCCAAGTAAGATATATGGAAGGGCCAATTTAGAAAAGGGTCAAACAGACAAAACTAACTTTGGAACAGCAAAATGACACATTGCACAAGAACAATATTGCATCGAATACTGGGGAAAACAAGGAAATTAAACTGTGCTAAGAAAAAAGTGTGCTAATGTGCTGTGAAGATATTTAAATTAGATGCCTCAGCCAGCACAGAATGTAGAAGAGTTGAAGAAGTTTGTCCCCAGTATTGTTCCAGGTAGAGTATAACCGGCTGGGAAATACTACAAAAAGGGAAAGAGAAAACTAACAGGAAAACAAGAATGCTAGAAACTAATGTAATATTGAATGTCAACTGTAATTGAAAAATAAAATGAATAAAAGAATGCTAGGCAAGAGTATACCCTAGGATGTTGAGTGAAGTTGCCTCTATAGCATGCTAGTTTAAAACTGATTATTACAGTCAACTCCAGATTATCCAAATTATTATTTGCATGAAAAAAGACTACTTTCAATAAGCAGGATAAATAATAACAAACCCTTTGGTTAATATACTTTTCTGTTCTTTCTTTTTAATGTAACCTGTGGCACATTCAAAGCACCTTTAAAAGAAAACAACGCTTCTCCAGTACTTTTGTGAACCACAGAGAAAACCACAGGCCTGGTATGTATATTGTTCTGAGAGTTGATAGTTTCTCTTTCTCTCTAGTATTTAAAGAAAAGCAAGCAAGAGTTCTGAGCAGGGGACGAGGATAGAAAAAAACTGAGTCAAGTTTTTACAGTACTAGGTATTAGTCTGTTTCAAATACTGTAAACTTCACATTTGAGGCACAGTCTTAAATACAGTATGAATTGAATGCAATATAAACTAAAGTTAATTATTCTTTACAGTTGTCTGAAACTTGAGAGTACATGGCATTGCTATTAATAAGGCATTGAAGAGACTCTTCAAATGGAGAGGCAATATGGTGAATGCTGAATACAGATCTGAATACTGGCCTGGGTAAGGAGGAGACCTAGTTTCAAGTCCTAGCCAGGTCATTGACTTGTAGTGACTAACTTGACTGACCTTAATCAAGTTAATTTACATCTTTAGACCTGTTTCCTTATATATCACATGAGGAAAAAGAATTGAATGGTCTCAAAGTTCTCTTCACGTTCAAAAGTTTCATGACTTTATGAGGGGGGTATAAAAACCATAAAAAAAAAAAAAAACATTTTTTTCTCAAAAGATCTTTTAATCTTTGTGAAGCTTTGGCTTTGCTCTACAAAGGGAAAAACAGGAAAAACTTCACTTATGAAATTTTCTTAACCTTTACAAGTCCACAACTGACACAAATATTAAAATAACTTGGCAAGTATAATCCTATTAATTACAAGAATGAAAAAAGTGTTTCCTCAAACCAACACAGCTTAATGATACTTACCTGGAAGGCAAAATCAACAAATTATCAAATTTTAATATCCCTTAGAGATAGCTAAGTTAAACAATTTTCTGATTTTTATTTGCCTTTCTCAGATTTCCCAATCAAGGTGAAATTATACTTGCCAATTTAAAATCTAGCTCACAGAGCAGTAACAGTTCTTTCTGAAAATTAGTATCAATAGGTCCTTGACATTTAACCAAGGTTATAACTACATGCAAGCCATATGAAGGACCATAACATGTAGCACCTTGTGGTTTTAATGAGTTACATTCGAATCATTCAAAACATGAAGCTAAATTGTGATAGTGAGGGAGTCTATACCTGCTCAGCAACCTGTATCTCAAGGTGGTTTATTTTCCACTCAAACATGTTCCATTTTCTGACTAACAAATTGGGCCAAGGGACATATTTTGTTGTGAGAAATGTTCCCTTAAAAGAAAGAAACAGCTATGCTGGTGACTAAACAGTAAAGATGAATAGGAAATGGATGGTTTACTGGAATATTAGAATTCTTTTTAATAATTAATAATATGGAGCAGCTAAAAGACAGAATCAAATGTGATAGAATCAGTAAGGATCTGAAAGGGTCATTTTAATGTCTTTTCGTTTATTGATTTAATTTATGATTACTACAAGTTATAGTAATATTCTAGAATTGAAGCTTTAGAAGTACAAAATGTCCCTAATAATATCTGGGTTTCTTGTCATTAGTATTCAGGTTTAAATTACCTGTATATAAATTGAAACAGAATGAGCCACTTAAATCTCTGGACTTCGTCATTTCAGGGTCAAGAGTAAAGATTTGTAGGCCTGACAGAATAAGTTTTGAGGGCTGTACTTTTAGCTGGAACTTACTATGACAAGAGAACATGCATGAATATCTAATTATCAGCATAAATGAATATACTTTAATGTAAAGGGTTAAGGTGCAAATGGGAAATATTACCTCTTTGAAATGTGACATCCAGTTTGCCAAGGTAAGGTGGGAGTTCCTTTGAAAGATATGATTGCAAACAAGTTAGCTCTCAAAAACTTAAAACTATATTAATGTCTTACATTAAGACATAAAGATTTGCTTCTTCAAAAAAATAAAAGAACAAAACACTACATGTGTTTACATAGGGCACCCATTAGAACATCCCCAACAGTAAATTAATCATATAATTACTTCATTTCACAACCTACAAGAAATTTGTACTACTTAATATGAACCTTTTCTCAAAAATAAATATACAAACATCTCAGTAGACAAATGTCAAGAATAGATAATTCAAAGAGAAAAACAAAAATGACTAAAAATCATATAGAAAATCTTTAATCTCACAATCAATCAAGTGCAGATTAAAATTTAATCCAGCAAATTAGGAAATATTTGGTATAGTTTTATAATGCCCAATAATGATAAGGGTATGGCAAAGTGGGCAGTATTCTAATATCAGATTTTAGAACTCTTTTGAACAATTTAAAAAGCAAGTTAGGAAAAGCAACTTTCAATATATATTAAGACACTATAATAGTCCTAATATTTTACCCAATAAATTCCTTGTTGAGAGTTTAGTTAGGGAAATAATTTTAAATATAGAGATAACTTTTTATTTATATAAATACTTTTAATAAATACAAACATCTTTATAAATATATATTTATATCTCTTAAAAAACTTTATATAAGCACATAAATATACAGAAAACTTTATCGTTATGTACAAAGGTGTTCAATGCAGTGTTATCTTTAACGGTGAAAACTTAAGACTTAATTTAAATGTCCAACAATAGAGGACTATTTAAAAAAATAATTATACATCCACTCAATGGAATAACTACAGTCATTGAAATGTTTATGAAAAATAAGCATGGAATTTGAAAAGACTAAATATTGTACAATTCTCACTATATGACATTCTAAAAAAGGCAAAACTATGAAGACAGCAAAAAGATCAGTGGTTGTCAGACATTAAGGGGGCAGGAAGGATGAATAGGTGGAACACAGAGGATTTTTAAGGCAGTGCAACTATTCTGTAACAGTGGGTACGTGTCATTGTACATGTGTTAAAACCTATGGTAGGTACACCACCGAGTGTGAACCCTAATGTAAACTATGGACTTTGGGTGATGAGGACCTATCAGTGTAGGTTCATCAACTGTAATAAATGCACCCCTCTGGTGGGGGGTGTGGCTAGGGGGAGAGGCTGTGCCTGTGTGGGGTCAAAGGATATGTGGGCAGTCTCTGTACTTTCTTGCTCAATTTTGCTGTAAACCTATAACTGCTCTAAAAACTAAAGTCTATTAAAAAAAGAAAAAGCACAGAAAACTATGTATTATGCAAAAATGTTAAAAGTGTTTTAAAATAACATATACATGATATACAGTGGGATCACAACTATGTAAAAAACATACAGGATATACATACAGGTAGTATCCTGTTAACATAAGTTTTCTTCAGATGGTAAAATTGAGCATTTTCCTTCCATTTATTAGTATTTACTATAATGAGCATTGTAAACTATTAAAATCAGATTTTTAAGGCTCCTTTCTATACTTGAAGACTAAAACTAATTCATATATTTAATCTGAATCAAATAAATTATAGAGTACTTCGAGCAAGTTGAACTCTAGTAGGTTTAAATTTGAAAACTTTGGTAATTTTGTTAAAATACTTATAAAAATAAGTCTCCATATATGTATGAAGTAAGTACATCCTCACTGAAACTCAGAATAGTTTTTTAAATTTTCTTTCAGATTCATTATTTAACTACTGTCATTTATTTTTTTAATTATTTACTGAAGCACTATCTGGCATTCACTGTTTTTAAAAATCTTACAGGCCCTAATATCTATTAGATATTAGTTTGTCATGCATTTTTACTTACACAGTACTTGAGATCGGAGATGTTTACATTGACCCCAGTTGATCTCTTTAGATTCTCATCGTGTGACACAACGACTTGTTCATCTTTTGTGATGTGGCAGTCTAATTCCAGCATATCAGTTCCAATTGTAACTGCACTGAAGAAATACAAAGAATAATGGCATTTTGAAACTTACAGAAACATTTAGGTTACATGCATCAGATGTAAAAATTGGGAATTGTAATCAAACAGAAAAAAAAAAAAATCCCATAATACTAAAAGTTCTCAACACTGTCATCTACTATGATTTATTGATGTGAAAATATTCCAAATGAACTTAGACTAAAAGAATCACGTTGTCTCCTTTCCATAACCAGTTACCCTTATTTCTGTCAGCCCAATATAATGGAAAGAACACTGCACCAGAACTTAAGAGATCTGGGTGTCAGTTTCTGCTTTGCTATGAACTTGCTGTATAACATTGGGCAAGTAAATGCCCCTTCTGGGCCTCCATTTCCACATCTACAAAATGAAAGGAGTAAAAACAAGAAACGGATGTTAGCTTTTGCCACGGTAATTGAACATAGGATTAGAAATTCTAGCCAGAGCAATTAAGCAAGGGGAAAAAAGGGTGGGGGGGTATCCAAGCCGGAAAGAAAATCATGAAACAATTCCATTTACAATAGCATCAAAAAGAATAAAAACAACAATGAGTATAGGCAGAGTAAATGTAGCATAAGTCTTTGGGGCCCTAGGAATTTTGGAATGGTAAATGAGCATTGGCTTCAGCTTAGAGTCACCAGCTGTATTAGTCCCTAACAAGAGAGTCGGCCTGTCCTTTGAAGCTTTGAAGCCAGGCATTGACTTCTCCTCTCTAGCTGTGAAAGTCCTAAATGGCATCTTTTCCTAATATGAAGCTGTTTTGTCTACATCGAAAATCTGTTGTTTAGTGTAGCCACCTTCATTAATTATCTTAGCTGAATCTTTAGGAGAACTTGCTTCAGCTTCTCCATCAGCACTTACTGCTTCACCTTACACTTTTATGTTATAGAGATGGCTTCTTTCCTTAAACCTCAGGAACCAACCTCTGCTGGCTTCAAACTTTTCATGTGCAGCTTCCTAAGCTCTCTCAGCCTTAATAGAATTAAAGAGAGTTAGGACCTTGCTCTGAATTAGGCTTTGGCTTAGGGAATGTTGTGGCTGGTTTGATCCTTCCAGAGCACGTCCCCACCCCCTTTTTCTGCCTCCCCTCACACTTTGGTTCAAGCTGTTGTTTCTCAGTCTAGTTGTGTAGGACACAGCTCCCTAGCCCATGCTGGTATTATGAGCCTTGTGCTCCACCCGGGCTGAGGCAGTCGGTCGTCGGTCACTCACAGCGGCTCACGGCAGCTCATGATGGCTGCCGGCTACCAGCACTCAGCAGCTTACACCAACCTCCAGCTGCTCACCACAGCCCAGCTCCAGGGAGAGCTGTTGTTCACAATCTTAGCTGTAGAGGGCGCAGCTCACTGGCCCATGTGGGAATCGAACTGGTGACCTCCGCGTTAGGAGCACGAACTTCCAACCACCTGAGCCACTAGGCCCGCCCTGGAGCAGCACTTTTAATTTTCTTCAAAAACTTTTCCTTTGCATTCACAACTTGGCTAACTGTTTGGAGCAAAAAGGCCTAGCTTTTGTCCTGCCTCAGCTTTCAACATGCCTTCCTCACTAAGCTTAATCATTTCTAGCTTTTGATTTAAAGTGAGAGATGTGTGACTCTTCCTTTCACTTGAACACTTAGAGGCCATTGCAGAGTTATTAATTGGCCTAATATCAATATTGCTGTGTCTCAGGGGATAGGGAGGCCCAAGGAAAGGGGAAGAGACTGGGAACAGCTGGTGGGTGGAGCAGTCAGAGCACACACATTTTTCAATTAAGTTCACTGTCTTATATGGGTGTGGTTCATGGCACCCCCAAAACAATTAATAGTAACATCAAAGATCACTGATCATAGGTCACCATGAGAAATATAACACTAATGAAAAAGTCTGAAATATTCCAAGTATTACTACTAAAATGTGACACAGAAACACAAAATGAGAAAATGCTGTTGGAAAAATGGGGCTGTCTTGCTCAACACAGGGTTGCCACAAATCTTCAATTTGTAAAAAATGCAGTATCTGTGAAGTGCGATAAACCAAAGCACAATAAGATGAGGTATGCTTATATAAGCTTTTATAATGAAAAAGTACGAATAATTACATTATGAATATACTTTATCTAAAAGACAATATTTTTGACACCAATTTATCCACCTTCAACACAATGAATAACAGCAGGAATTTAATCTAAGAAAAACTGAACATCCTTTTAAAAAAGTAAGCATTCATGATTCCTATTTTGCCTATGAATCTCCTAAAGGGGAGGGATGTATCTTCTGTTTTATACTTAAACCTAAAACACATCACATTAAAATATTATATAACAATTAGAGAATAAAGTTTTAACAATTAAGCAAAAGTTTCTTAATGTTTCTCAAAAATGTGTGGTAACTCTTTGGTTAATAAAGAGAGAATGAGGTTATGGGATATACAAGCATGCAATTATGGGTGTTGGATTAGATGATTTTTAAGATCCTTGGCTATCACAGATCTAACGATTTTAAAATTATGAAGCTGGCAACATTTGCCTTTGGAGACAACCATTTCCCCATCTTCTTTTACTTCGCCCACTCCCATCAGCGTCCCATTCCAAAAGACCCAATGGCCACTTGCTGTCTTGTACCAAAGTTTCATGCTTTTTCCTTCTCCTCCTTAAGGAACCCTCCCCACTTCAGTGTCCTGATTACCACCAGTTGTTAGATGAAACAAATAATCCTAGCTCCTTAATGTAAAGATGCAAATAATTAAGTTGTTAACTTTGTGTCCTCTTCTAAAGGATACCAACCTTTTTTTTCTTAATTAAAGTTTATTGGGGTGACAATTGTTAGTAAAGTTACATAGATTTCAGGTGCACAATTCTGTAATACATCATCTATATATTGCGCTGTGTGTTCAAAACCCAGAATCAGTTCTTGTTCCATCACCATTGATTTGATCCCTTTAACCCTCATCTACCAGCCCCTTCCCCCCTTACCCTCTGGTAACCACTAAACTGTTGTCTGTGTCTATGAGTTTTGGTTTCTTCATCTGTTTGTCTTGGTCCTTGGCTGTTTTCAGTTTTATATACCACGTACCAGTGAAGATACATGGTTCTCGACTTTTCCTGTCTGACTTATTTCGCTTAGCCTAATAATCTCAAGATCCATCCATGTTGTCGCAAATTGTGTTATTTCATCTTTTCTTATGGCAGAATAGTATTCTATTGTGTATATATACCACATGTTCTTTAAAGGATACCCACTTTTAAAAGAGAAGACTTGGTTGTCAATTGTATGTTTGCTAGAACCACAAAGAAATAAGCAAACAAAAACAGATTTCAGGTTGGTAGAATTATTTTTCAGTATTTTTTAATTTCCTTAAATATTGTTGCTATATTGTGTTTAATTTTTTTAAAGAATAAAAATGTAGAAACTGTAAGTAACATATATAGCCAACAGTTTTGAAATAAAATTCTAAGATCCTTTATATAGCTAAAAAAAGTAGTACTACTGAATTTGATCACATACATGTCTCATTTCTTTTTTTGTTTTGTATAAGTATGTGAGGGAGAGTAAAAGCAGGCATTATCTGTATTTTCCTGTATTAAATAAATATGTATATACATATTACCTGAGAAATCTTTGTAAGTATAAACTTTGCCTTTAGCCGAAATGTTGTTTATTTTTAGAAATGTCCAATAATTATATGCAAAACATACTCTATTTATTGAATGCATACCTCTTGTTAACAAACTAATAAATGAAAATTTAGAGCAACAGAAAGCGCATCTAGGATGATTTGTAAATTGTACTAATAAGACTATCTCAAATTTGATACATAGCTAAAACATAGCAAGAAAAGAAAATTTTTTTAAATCACTTTGGCCTTCAAAATTTTCCATAAATAACAATAGGCATCTACTTCAACTGAAACACTAGATATTTTTTATCTGAATTTCTGACAAACTGAAACACAGAAAAAAGTTAGGCAAGCCAGTACTTCAACATTTCCAGAAAAATAAATTAAAACTCTAGCACTAAAAGAAGATGTGAAAATTATGTGAAACTCCACAGAAACAAACGATGCGTACCACTTACAACAGACCCCATGTTAAGGAATTTATTTGAATCTGATTTACTTCAAAAAACATTGAGGTTTTATTATTATTCCCACTTCATTGATGAGATAATTAGTATTATAATAGTTACATATTCTAAAAAATGTATCATTGAGAATCAGGTCACTAATTAATTACTTTGGCTGTCTGCCAACTTATTCTTCCAGCTATTGCTAATACAATTTGTTTCTTTTTCTTACCATTCATGTTAATACCACAGGGATCAAATTGTCCTATGGGTATTTAAAAGACGGCCTGGTTTAATAACCTAGTTTTATTAGCTCTTGAGAACCAGATTTTACATATTCAAGGGCTTAGTGACTGTGTGTGTGTGTGTGTGTGTGTGTGTGTGTGTGTGTGTGTATGTGTGCAGTATAATTCTTTAGTTTTTGGTTCTATGTGTATTATAGATAAGGTTCTGTCTCCTTCATCTGTCATCTGCTAATATTCTGCTTTGTACTTGAGTGCCCCATTCCATATCTCATTCTGTAAGCAACTAGTAAGAGCCTGTTAGCACCCCAGAGCTAGATGTTAGGCACTGAGAGATCAATAAAGAAAGATTTTACTCTCAAGAAATCATGAAAGAGCCATATTCATAACGTAAGGTGTTCTTGAAAGCATTTTATAAATGAAATTGTGAGATGCAATTATTTCTCTTTATCAGTCCTGATTACCTCAGGAGGTAAGATAACAAAGTAATTTAAATTATTCTGTTTCACACAGTCTGTGGCAGGAGGAAAGATTTTACGTTTTAAACTGTAAGAGACTATTGAGATTATAGCCAAAAGGCTTCATATTATAGAATAGGAAGAGAAAGCCATGACAAATCCAGGGGATAGGATTTAGACGAAACTAGAATATGGAGAAGCAGCACTTTTGGACCTGATAATAGGAAAAATAATCTCTAAAATGTCTTTGATAAGAAATAGAACAAGAACTTAAATTCACCTGATTTCTTAGCTCCACTTATGTACATAAAATGGCTCAAACATTATATAAGAAAATCAATATGGATAGGTAACATCTTACATGGAGTTTAACTTTTCACATTCCTTGTTTTAGATCAGATTACAGTTTCAGATCTGTACAAAAAATTACTGGGTAGACACATAATCCTATTCATAAACAGCAGTCAGTGTTAACAGTTGTTTCATTTTCTCCTTTTCTCTTTCTCTCCAAGACTAATTAGCATTACACAACACAGTATGTTCCTTGTTACAAATGTCTTCTTTCAGCTTTGGAACTATAGTATCTTTTGATTACCCAAAACTCTGATCTAGTTTTTTTCAGTTATGCAGAAGCCAAACACTATTTGTAACACTTCAGACTAACTACATAAGAAAGAAATTTTGATATAATAGAAACAACTGTCACAAGTGATGCTACATGTATACTATCTTCACTTTGTGACTCAACATCACTTTAAAGATAAACTTTAAAAGAAAAGAATACCCTTTTATATACTTACTGCTGAAAGGCTGCCATTGTATTCTCCAAATTTTCTCCAGCACCTGTGAAAACATTAAATTCAAACTTCATTTACTCAGCTACTTTGAACTTTTTTGAATTTTTCCATAAATTCATTTTAATAAGATACATCGAGTGAATCTTGACGTTTAGATATTATGTAGACATTACAAGTGTTTTAAAGAGTATAATGTTATTTTGAATTGTTTTTTAGCTGCATTTGGAAGAATCAAAGATCAAAAGAGCCACAGCAATGCAGGAGGGGTAGAACCTAAACATGATTTTTAAGTTATAATATCTGCGGTCACAGGAAAGACAGAAGAGGACTTGGTACACATACACCTCCTCAGATAGAGTTAAACCATCTCTCCTTTGTATCCCCATAGCCTCTTATGCATCTCTCTACTAAGGCATTTATCATATGATAACATAAATTCTTTACCTATTTCTTGCCTTCCTTTCCCATGATTACCTAAAATAAATGACTGTGTTTTAATCACTTTAACTGAAGGCAGTATAGTGTAGTACTTGAGTGCGACTCTGGAGTTAGGATCTCTGCTCGAAAATCTGTTTGATGTTTGTGTGGACTTGGGAAAGTTGCCTGACTGCTCTGTTAAGCTGAGCTTCTTTATCTCTAAGAATAAGGATAACAATGGCACCTATCTCATAGGATTGGTATAATTAAATGAATTATCGTGTCAAGTGCCATATGTCATTGACTGGAAAAATGACAGCTTTTCACTTTTTAGTATTTCTGAAGTTAGGGTGCATTTTACAGTGGATGGTAAGTTTATCGGCAAATTTTCTCTTCGTACATAAAATTTCTGCATCTTATAACTAACTAATGGCATTAGAGTCAATGAAATAGTGAATATTCAGTGAAAGTAAAGAATTATTGCTATTATTATTACTATTGCCATTATTACAGTAACTGGTGTTTGGTGAATGTCTATTGACTTAAGTCATGACATGCCATGTGCCTGGAACATTCTCTTCCCCAAAGCCTCCCAATTTTTCTTAACCTTAATTCCAGAACGAATTCACTTCTCCCTAATTCACTTCTCTAAGCTCAAATTTCATGGAAGTGCCTCCATGAAACTACTTCCTTCTCATTTCAGATGACAATGATTCTTATTACAGACAAGACTTAATTAAACTGGCAATTCCCAATCATTTTGGTGTCAAGACATTTACTGGGTATCTGAAAGAGCTTTTGATTATGTGGATTATATCCATTCATAATTACATTTTAGAAATTGACTTCTAAAGTGTATTAACTTGAAAATAACAATAAACCCATTTCATAATATAACATTTCATGAAAAAATAACTATCTTCCCCCAAAAAATTTCATGAGAAGAGTAGCACTGTTTTACATTTTTGCAAATCTCTTTAGTGTCTGGTTTAATATGAGGCAGCTAGATTCTCATATCTGCTTCATACATATATATTAACCTTTATACAGGTCCATATGTTGTTGGGAAAGAAAGATTCTTCTTTGATACTGCACTGCACCACAAACGGTAGTTTTTTAAAAGCGAGCTGTAACGTAGAATTTAAACCATATCAATGACCTTTTCACACTCTGTTATATGAAAATCCATTGGTCCATCACAAACTTTGAATGGATCTTTCAGTGCATGGTTTTATAATACCATGCACTGCTCTTTTGGTCATCACTGAATTATGATGACCTTCTAAATGTCGACACATTATACAATATTTTTAAAAATCACGTTTGTTAATATCTGATCTCATCAGGAAAATCTTTAAGAATGGGAAAGCTATCAAGCTCATATTGGAAGATACAAGGATACAAGTTTTTTAAAAATTCTAATTTTGAGCTTAAAAGCTCAAATTTAATCATTGCCACTGCCTTCATAGAAGAAAACTAGATTATTTTTCTTCTACTGAGACTCACTTTATTCATTTTCAAGATATATCTGTCAGATATTCAAGTCTGAATAACCAGTTAGTCAGTTTTTTAAAATAAAAATGGTGTTCTGTGGGACAAAAAAATGGTTAAGTCAGCTCAAAACTCAAATGACTGCACAAATACTTTTTCTCAAGACATACTGTGATATGCAGCAAGTGTTTTGAGTGTGCTTCCAATTTTGTCACACAGAATATTAAAAGTTGTGAGTACTCAAGGGTTGAAATTTTTAAAAATTAATAATTTTTACTAACATCAAAGGTATTGCTAAGTGAAACTGCTTTTTTTTTTTTAAACTGTGAGTACATGATGGTGAAGAATATAATGGCCACTAGTACACTTGGTACCACTGCTTTCATTCATGGTGAAGAGACAGCAGTTTTACCCACTACAGCTTTTGCACCATCAATGCAAATGTCAACAAAGTGAAAAAGGTAAATAATGTTTTATGAAAATAGTTTTGACCTTGGAGACCCATGAAAGGGTTTCAGGGACTCCCATGAGCCCATTGACCACACTTTGAAAACCACTGTCTTAAATAATCAATGATAATAAAGTCATAGGAGTGGTTACCTCTGGGGATGGAAGAAGGAAACAAAGGAATCTTATATGATTCTAAAAATGTTCTGTATTTTGACCTAAGTAGTGGTTACCTGGAGGTGTACATATATCTATTTTTAATTAAGTTGTACGCTAAAGGTTAGTGCTGCTACCTATATGCCACATCTAATTTTTTTTTAATGACTTTAGTTCTAAGTCTTATGATTTTTGTACTCTGGTATATTCAACTAAATCCTAAAAAGGCTTGTTGAAGACAACCTTTGAGCGTAACATCTCCCAACTACCTGTTTCTACCTAGTGGAGGAAAATTCCCCTCTAGTCCCCAAGAAGGGAAAAGAATAAAAGAAACACTTTTTTTTTTAATTGCACTTAGCTTTATTGTGTTTCAAAGATGTCGTAAGGAACACTTTTAACCCTTTATTCTCTCATATACTCATCTCTATGGGAACAGAGGTCACTTAGGAGAAAGAGCTCTCTGTCCACCTGTGACAGACCTTTTAATTTACAGCAGCCCACCCTCAGAAGGAACAAAATTTCTGCTCATCTATACAGAAGGTTTGCCAGGGTAGGCCCTGCCAATGTAAGGAAAAGGCCTTCAGTTTTAGTGTAAAGTTCAATTTAGAGAGGGCTTTATAGAGTCCAAATTCAGCTCGAATAGTAATAAAGTTAATACTTTCACTTCCATCTCTCTGACGCTGGCATTTTATTTCTAAATTAGTTCCAAACTTGCAAAGGGAAAGTAAGCAGTGTGATTCATTAGGCTTCTCAAATTCCAATAAGCAAGGGAGTTGTAATATACATCTTTTAGAATATTTCATAAAGTAGTGCTCAATAAATATTTATTGTATTTGAAATATGATATCTGAAATTTGTTTCAAAATAATCTGGGAAGGAAGAATTGGCAAGGATACAGATGAAACAAGATTGGGCATGAGATGATAATTGTATCTGGGTGATGGGTTCTTAAAGTTTTACTACTTTTGTATATGTTTAAAATGTGTTATCACAAAGAGTTCAAAAGATACTTATTGTTTGATCTTTTGGTTTGGGGGAAAGGAGTTAGGAAAAAGAATATAGAGTTGGTATTCTGAAAAAGTTAATATAATTTTTACTACTATTTAAATTCAAAGTCTGGGGCCGGCCCAGTGCCTCAGGCCGTTGGCACTCCACGCTCCTAATACGGGTTGGATTCCCACATGGGCCAGTGGGCTCTCAACCACAAGGTTGCCAGTACAACTCCTCAAGTCCCACAAGGGATGGTGGGCTCCACCCCCTGCAAGTAAGATTGAACACAGCATCTTGAGCTGAGCTGCCTCCCGGATGACTCAGTTGGTTGGAGCATGGGGCTCTCAATCATAAGGTTGCCGGTTCGATTCCTCGACTCCTGCAAGGGATGGTGGCTGTGCCCCCTGCAACTAGCAATGGCAACTGGACCTGGAGCTGAGCTGTGCCCTCCACAACTAAGACTGAAAGGACAACAACTTGAACCTGAATGGCATCCTCCACAACTAAGACTAAAAGAACAACTTGATTTGGGAAAAAGTCCTGGAAGTACACACTGTTCCCCAGTAAAGTCCTGTTCCCCTTCCCCAATAAAATCTTTAAAAAAAGAAAAATTCAAAGTCTGTCTGTCTGTCTTTTACGTCTGCTTTCCATATTAATTTTAATTTTAATTAATTTAAACTTAAGTATGTGAACATTACTTAAGCTCTTGAATCTATTTTATTTGTCTATGAAATTATACAGCCAGAACTAAATAAAATATTGAGAAAGTGGTCAAGATAGTAATAATTCACAGAAGCTAGATACTGTGCTTAGTACTTTATATATTTTATTTAAAAACCCACAACCGTGGTATTACTATCTCCAGGAAAAAAACAATGGGTAAGGTCACACAGCCAACAAGAGGAACCAGGATTTGAGCATAAGCAGT
This sequence comes from Rhinolophus sinicus, assembly GCF_057876585.1. Taxonomy (NCBI): domain Eukaryota; kingdom Metazoa; phylum Chordata; class Mammalia; order Chiroptera; family Rhinolophidae; genus Rhinolophus; species Rhinolophus sinicus. The sequence goes on from NC_142512.1 coordinate 29,300,155, forward strand.
ATGATTTCAGATCCCACTCTTTTTGTCATGAACTATTCTGCAGCTTCTATGCTGGCATCCATATAACAATTTTGTTTCAGTTTTACTGATGAGCTACTCATATCGGTCCCTATTCCCACACTCTTGCATTTGTCCCTAAAGCTTGAAGATAAATTCCACAACGACAACACTCGCAAATTACTTATTGGATTCATATGGTGAAAACCTGGAGCATAACTAAGGGACTAATTAAGAAGTACACCACCCATTTCCAAGGAATTATCTGGTGTTAGCTCTTCTATTGTGAAATGGTTTCGATTCCTTTTCTTTCCAAGTATCATCACATCATTCAGAGAAGCATGCTTGCCACTAACTTTCCTTTTGCCTCAAAAAGCAGCTTAAACACTGCCTGGCTTTTCAAATAACCATTCTACATATAAACAAAAGTTTAATTTTAATTAGTTATGAAGTTAATTATGAAATATGGAAGAGAATGAGTATCCCAGACTTTGCATGCTGTCCTAATACAAGTTGTCCAGAATTCCTTTATGTTTTACTGCTTCCCTCTTCACCAGTTCCTATTTTTCACCTGAGAAAACTTTCACTGAAAATTCCCAATTCACTTTATTTACAGCTTTGACATATACTTCCCAATTTTTCATTCAATATTAACTTTACCTCTCATATAGTGCTTCATAATTACTTTGTGATTGGTTAATTTTTGATAGGACAGGAAAAGTAAAGGAAACATTCTCTTTTGTATCTTTAATTAGAGTTAAATACTGTGAAGGACAGAAACGTCTGTTCAGTTTTCTTTTTACCTCCCAAATGTTTTATATACCCATAAACATTCAATAAACATTGTAAACTTGTTTTACAGTTATGCTGCAACCACCACTGTCATTTACATCTTTGTATACATGATATATATGTGTGTGATGTTTATAAACCAGTGATAAATGTGACAATGTGTATCAGCCACAAGAGAACAACCCTCAAAATTATATATTTTCTGATATTGGAAAAGAAGGTTAATGCAAATAAAACATATCCTAATGTTTAAAGATATAATCCTATCTCAATTCAAAATGGAATTATTCAGTAAATCAAGCAACAAAGTAAGTCCCTTCCTCACTTTTAAATTCATTTGTTTTTCAACATTTATAATGAGCCCTGGAAGCAGTATATATGATTTAAATAAGGGCATAAAGAGTTTGTAAGGAATAGAGATGGTATGTACAAAAGAGCATTTCTCAATATAGGCTCCCTGGAGTACTGCAGAAATGTTTCTATATTTCAAGGGGAAAAAACTTGTGAAATTTATATTTGTATAAATAATAAAAAAATTAAACACATCAATAGCACAGAAGCACAGAAAGATGATATTCAAATTGTATTTTGATACATGAGCAGCATTTACCAATTAACCACCACGTGTATACTCTCTTCAATGATAAATGGTTTTTGTTATGTATCTTGTGATAATTTCAATAATCTTTCTATAACAGTATTTATTTTTTCTAAATTTGTATAGTTTAAGAGATATGAAGGTGTATATGTGTATATATATGTATATGTGTATATATGTACAGACATATACACACATATATACCTATATTTTGCTTCATTTACTGAATAACAGACATGTGTATAGATCTATAGATATACAGATCTATATAAATATAAACTCCATTGCTGAAAATAGATACATTTGAGTTTGCTTTAAGTAGGTAAGTACCATTAAATAAATGATAAATGACTATACTGCTAATAAGGTATCAGTAGGAATGAGCAAGACAAGTGAGGAAGAGTTCCCTGAAAACAGGAATGAGGGAATAAGAGCTGAAGAGAAAGAATCCATACCCTGACACAGAACATGTTTCAGGGTGCAACTGCAGAATGCTACTTCCTGTGACTTTGTGAGACTCATACTAATGCTTCAATTTTCTCCTTGAACAACCAGTTAAAGTCTAGGACCCAGAGGCAGCCAGTGTTCAAGAGGGATCTTTACCCTCAAACTTATCACCTATCAAATCAATCTGTGGCAGGATGTGCAGATTGTGACTGTACTCTGCCTTGACTCCAAGGGTGAAAGATTAGGAGGGAAGGTTAATATTTGATAAGTTGGTGATTTTTTAAAAAATTCTTTGGCCACTAAACCCTAATAAGTAGACCTCTTTCTAAAAAGCCTGCTGCTTAATTCAATTGGCCCATAGAGACAGATTAGGGAGTATTTAAGTTATTTCCCTGCTATCCTATCTCTAGCTAACGCAGTGAGCATCTGAAATAAATGTCTATATAGTATAATTCTAAATGTAGGACAATATGTACTTAAAGGATATACATCGAAATGTTAACAGAGATTATGTTCAGAGAGTAAAGTTTAAGAACTATTTTTTAATTTTTCAATTCAATATTTTCCAAATTTTCTACAATGAACATGAGTTACTTATGCAATTGGAAAAACACTAATTCATAATTTCATAGAGAAATTAAGAAAATGTCCTTTGGGAGTATTACTTGCTCTCCATTTAATTCAAAGGGTATCTATATCTTTGATCCTGCTGGTGTTTCATTAATACATTGTAGTTATAAAAAGTATTCTTGGTCAAATAAATTTGGGAAACACATGGAAAGTATCTAGCATGCAGTAGGTAATTAGCAGACAATAAACTATTTTTTTTAATTATATGTTAGGATCTGTATAAGAGGCTAGAGATTCATGAATTAATAAAATCTAAAACCTAGCCTTGAGGAACTCAGTCTAGTAATGGAAGCAGATGTAGTCATATATCCTATTATTAATACAATATTATGCAATATAATGTATGCTTTACAGAGGTTAAGAACAAAGCAAGCCTACAGCATTTAATTTTTGAAACACTATTTTCCTCTTTCAAGGACAATCAATCTTAGAAAAGGCAAAAGTGTTCATGAAAATTTTGAAAACATAAGTATAGGGTGATCTCATCCTCAGTCAATTCAAAGTTCTATTGCAAAAAACAAATGTGTATCCCCTGTATCCAAGCTTATATGCGTATTTCCAAGCAATTTTGCAATTTTCAAAGTGCTTTTTATACACCTCATCCTCCCAACAATCCAAAGAGAAGCAAGGCAAACATTCTCCATTTATAGATAAGGAAACTCAGGGTTATCCTCAAGGCTAACTAGTGGTAGGTCCAGAAACTGACACAGGTAATAAACCTTTTATAGCAGACATAATATAGTAGTACACATTAAGAGTTTCAAGTTATAGCAATTCAGGTGTATAGACTTTAAACACATATAACAATCAAGGTTTCTGGCTTACATGAAATATCGGTATTTGCAGTTAGAGCGCTAGAGAATAAACCCAAATGTTAGTGATATGCACAGAGACTAGTGATTGTTATTGGTGTCCAAGAAAAAAATTAAAAGCAAGCAAAGCGGTGACTCCTTCCTAGTCTATTATTTTCCCGAAACTTGGTATCTTGAGTTACAAAGTGTTTTTTAACTACCTCCTTTATCACTCTAGATGACTCAACTGTATTATTGGGTGCACGTACTCAACAAAAGTGTATTAAGCACTAACACGTAGAAACTTACTATAGGGCTTTAGTCCATCATAACAAGTAAATAGATTTTGAGTCTGCAGGTATTTAACAAGATTATTTCTCCTAAAATGAAATTTAGATCATCCATAATGACAGTTTAGATAGTTTTTTTGAAGATCGTGTTTTGCTTTGGTTTGGGTTTTTAGTAAGCACCCTTTTCTTTTTTAAAATCAGTAAACACAACTGCATTGTGTATTGCCTATCTCCAAAATAGGGCTACCACCACTGAAAATTGCTTCTACAGCAACAACTTAAACACCAAAAGTTGGTTTAATGGTTGAAGGCTCATTCGTAGTCAAATGTCATCCTGCAGTTTAACTGCGTATCTATTAATATATGGATAAAACAAATAAGAAATAGCATGGCATTTAGCTGGTGAGCCCTTAAAACCTTTGATCCTTTTCATGAATGGGAGACTAGCATAACCATTGAAGTCACTTTTTAGTACTGTTTAACTGATAAAATTATACAGATTATATAGAATAATGCTAAGGTATTTCTGTGATATTTAAAACCTTATTTCTGGCCAATTCTTTTTCGAAAAGGAGTTATGGTACCAAATCAAGCGTTAGACTGTGAATTTCAAGCAATCTTAACCTAGTTTAACATTTGTCTCTAAAGAAGAGTTAAAACTGATTGAAATAATCCAATTGCACAACATTTCATACATCATGCTTGAAATGAAATAGACACTTATTACTCAATAATGAAGAGGCAAAGATTTGGCGTGCTGTCTGGGAAATCAGAGTGGACTATCTAGGCTCTTATTAGTAAGACATTTTCCCAAAAGAAACTTCTTTGTTTGTCTTTAAACAATACTATCCTGTCATAAACTGATACATTTTTTTGTCTTGACATGGAAATTCCCGTGTCATTGCTGGGGTGCAGGACTGGGCTAAAAAAAAAAAAAAAAGAAAGAAAGAAAGAAAAAAACCAAACAGGTGCAAGCTTTTGCAGCCTTGGGAACCAGGATGCTCCAGTTTCTGCCCCAGTCCAGCCCAAGCTCTAATTGTCTAATTGTGACCTTGGGAAGTGTATCCGGCCCAGGCACTCAGTTTCCCTGTCTTCTCAATTGTCATGCTCAGGGTGGGGGGTTGGCGTGGGACTGGCCCCCAGGGACTGCAGACAGCTGGGCTGCAGCACGTTCCAGGTTCACGCAGTTCCTCAGCCCAGGAAGACCACAGCCCAGGTTCCCCCCATAAGCTCAACCCCCGGCTCGCTGGGAGCAGTCTGTTCTCGGTTACCCTGGCAGGGTACCCCCGGCTCTGCCCGGTGCTCCCTCTCCCTGTGACTCGCTGCTAGGTAGGGACCTTGCGATTACCCGTCCGTCCGCCGAGAAACGTTCCATCTACCCTTCATTCTCACCCTCGTCCTTCTCTTCCTGAGAATCCCTGACACCGCGGCACTCAAGAGATTCACACCTTGGCTGTCTGAGACCCCTTCCTTCCCGTAAGAGACCTCCCCTTCACATCGTCTTCATCTCCGGGGGAGCCCCCTAATCACACATCCCCAGTCCCCCTTCAAACTCTCACGTATTTCCACTCGCCAGCCTTCTGCGGAGCTCCAAAGGACCAAAAAACTAAATAAAGCCACCCCCATCTCCGCCATCGGGTTCTAGGGACCCCTCTCACCTCCGCGGTGAGAGATGTGTTTACTGAGGAATCGCTGCTTCTTTCTCTGGTGCAGCAAGGTCGGGTATTTGAGCAACAAGAATGAGGTCACCAAGTACCCTCCCAGGGTGGAGAGAAGGTAAAAAGCCGCAGTGGACGACATCTCAGCCTCCGTACGTGAAGTCTCCCACCTCCGGGCCCTCTGAACTCCGCTGCGGCGGTCGCAACGGCTACAGCGGCAGCAGCTGCTCCGAGTCTGTTCGCCCCCAGCCGGTGCCGGCGGTGCAGCGCACTTGTTCGCGCCTGCCCAGCACGCAGGCGCGGCCGGACCCTGGCGCCCCGGCAACAAAAGAGCCCCCGCACGCAGGCGCGCTCCGCTGCCGAGCAGGAGCCACCTAAGCTTTGTGGTCGTTCCCGCAGCGCTTCGAAGAACCTCCAAGCTGAGGCGAAAGCATGGCAACCTGCCAGTGCCTTCGCCATCAGTCGGGCAGAAAAGGCTATTCAAGGACAGCCTTCAGGAAGGTCCGACTTAATTAGAAACTCACATCGAAAAGGAAAGATTCCAGCCCAGAGTCTTAGCCGCTACTCATAGGAAATGCAAACCTGTTACCAATAGAGGAGGTAGAGCTTGCTAAAACAAATAAAGCCATCACCCATTTGTCTAGCCAAGAGATAACTTTCCCTATTGTCACACCTAACCATAAAAGGTACTACTAGTTTATCCGTCAGCTATTTGAGGGACGGACTCCTCTCTCATTTCATTCTTAAAATACAATCCAGGGCCTGCCCTTGACTCAGGCGGTTAGAGCTCCATGCTCCTAACTCCGAAGGCTGCCGGTTGGATTCCCACATGGGCTAGTGGGCTCTCAACCACAAGGTTGCCGGTTCAATTCCCACAAGGGATGGTGGGCAGTGCCCCCTGCAACTAGAAGACGGCAACTGGACCTGGAGCTGAGCTGCGCCCTCCACAACTAAGACTGAAAGGACAAGACTTGGGGTGGGGGGGAAAGTCCTGGAAGTACACACTGTTCCCCAATAAAGTCCTGTTCCCCTTCCCCAATAAAAAAATAAAAAAATAAAAAAATAAAAAATTAAAATAAAAAATTAAAATACAATCCCCAGGCCCTGTACATGATAGCAGTCAAAAAATATTTGTGGACTTAAAATCCATTTAAAATAAGGAAACGTTGACAAGGCTACAGGTTATCGCTTAAAAGTCATAGGAAGACAGCAAAATAAATTCCAGAAGGACCAACTATTAGGTTGGTGCAAAAGTAATCGCGGTTTAAAAGGTTAAACATAATTGCAAAAACCGCAATTACTTTTGCACCAACCTAATAGTTTCCCTTTCATCCCACACTATCTATCCAAACTACTAAAACTTATGTAAGAGCCACATTTAAAATGCAAAAGAATTAACCCTGGATGGAGGGAGAAAATTAGGCAGGAGCTTTTCTCCCACGGAAGTAGAATGCAGTGGTTATTTAAAATCTTATGGTTCTTGACTCTGACCTTAAGCAAATTACTCTGTATTTCTTTATCTGTAAAATGAGGAATGTTTTACTAAGTGATAAACTTCAACTCTCACATTCTATTAATGACCTTGGTTCCCTAAAATTCTAGCTTCCTTTAAGAGGAGTAAATAAAATTTAGAAGATTCTTGAGAACAACGGCCTTCATTAGATTCTAAAAAGTAGCTGCAAAAAATTTTTGCATCAGTTTACCATCGTAATAGGCTATTTCTTGATCTAACACCAAAATACCCAAAGATATGGTAAAGCCTTTGTAGAGGAAAAAAAATAAGTATAAGAGCTTCTATAAATACAACTGTAGGGGTGCAGAACAAGTCTTACAACTCGTGAACTAAGAGGGAAAGGGGAAAGTTTCCCTATCCTTGGCACAACCAAACTTTTAAAATTAAAACATTTTGAGGGAACTCACAAGTTGAAAAGTATTGCCTTGTTCTGTTTAGTCCTCTCAAATTGTTTTATAGGTCAGCTGACGCACATGGTTCTGTTTTCCTTTTCCAAAATCTCACCTGATAGCAACTTTTTAAATTTTATGACCACTATTTATGATGAGTACAGACAGATGTATATGATAAATATTACCTGAAAAAAAAAATCTATGTAACTAAGAATATTTATCCTTCAAATATAGAGGCATCTATGGCTTAGCAAATAGAGCTCTGAGCTTAGAACCCATAGACATAGCTATACCATTTACAAGCTGAATGACTGGCATATCACTTAGTTTAAGCCCCAGTTTCCACATCTGTAAAATGGAGATAATAGTATCTAAACTCATAGGGGTATTTTGAGGATCTAATGAAGTAAAATGAAAGCATTAAAAGTATCCTACATAAGTAAGCATTATGTCAGAAGATAGAATTGTTTCTTTCTCTATCATTAACAGATTTGCGAAAAGTATACAGAATTATTCAAGATAAGTAACCAAGCAGAAGCCTATATGTGTATACCTTATCGGAGGCCCAAGAAAATGAACACTAATGAAAGTACAGGCGAGCTATAATAGTACAACAGCGTATTTTTAAAAATTGTACCTCCCTCCTTAAAAAAAAAAAAAAGGGTGTGTCAGCCAGCTCAGTTGTTTAGAGCGTGATAACACCACGGTTGCCAGTTCGATCCCTGCATTGGCCACTGTGAGCTGTGCCCTCCTTAAAATAATAATATAAAAATTTTACCAATATAACCAGAGATGTTTTCCAAGATGAAGGAGGTCACATTTTGAGGAAAATTTACAAGAGGCTCCAAAGTTAGTAAGACATTATCTAAACCGAGAACGGAAATTAGTATAAGCAGTCAATTATCATGGGAGGAAAATGCTGAAAAAGAAAGAGTATCAGAAATCATTGGCCTAACTGTTTCATTGTAAAGAGAAAACTGATGTCTGGAGAGGAAAAGTAGTTTGCTCAAGACTGTACAACTAGTGGCCAATGTTATAACAAAGTCACCAATCTTAATTCAGTCAAGGGCTTGGGAAAGATAATATTGATTTTCTGAACAATAAAAGATTTGGGGAAAAAATAGTCTTGCTCTTTATAGAAGAGAGCATTACGGAAATTCCTACTTAAAAACTGTCCTTTGACATGTATTAGAAGTAGCAGATTCAGGATGCAATACAGTGAAAAGAACACTGAACTCTAGTCCAATAATTCCTTAATTTGTCATTTCAACTGCATCTACAATTGCTTTGCCCCAAATTATTAGTGCCGTAGATAGCAGATACAGTTGACTAGGAACATATGTCATTGGGACCAGAAAGTATTTACCCAAGAGTTCTGAAGGAACCCACAAATTAAATTGTGATACTATTCAAAATAAGAAAACTGCAGTAATGAACAGCTAGTGTGCTGACAGATTGGCAGACTGCCATCAGTATTCCCAACTACGACAATGGGAATCCATTAGTGGGTTAGAGCATGGTTCAACTCTCTGTAAGGCAATTTAAAAATATGTATCAAAATGTAAAATGTGTGTATCCCTTGACTTATCAATCCCAGGTATAAGAGTTTATTCTGCAAAGAAAATTTCACAAGTGTTAATAAAAGATATATATGCACCATGGTGTTCCACCATTGTTTGTAGGAGCCCTAAACTGGAAAGAATCTAGATATCAAACAATAAAAGACAGATTAGGTAAATCACGAATCAGGAAAAATGATGCAGCCATTAAAAACAGACTCATTTATTGACAGGAAAAATGTCTATCGTGTATTGTTGAGTGATGGAAAGTAGATACAAAACAAGATGCATTCTAATTGCAATTATGTAAAATTGAATACGTATCTACTTATGCATGTATGCACACAGATGTCTAGAAGGATGTTTACTAAAACGTTGCAAATGCTTAGTAAAGCACTAGCAGAACAGTGGAATTTCATGTTAACTTACTATTCTTTGTTTTAAAAAAATTCTTTAAAAATAACAGATACAATGACTACATGTTAGTTTTACAAAAACAACAAAGGTATGTTCAAAAATAAAAACACTCTTTTAAGTTAGGTTATAAACTAGGTAGCCTTACATTTATATTGAGAGAACAGCTAAGATAAAATATAGGGTAAAAATCACCAGATACTGAAGTACATATAACTTAGTAGGAGAAAAGAAGTATAATGAACTGATGTAATATGATCCTCTAAGAGTTTTTGGAATACAAAGGAACCAGGGAAATAGTTTACACTAGAAATTTTTCTTATACCTATTCAAATAGAAAAATTATTTTTATTATTATACCTATGGGCAGGATTTTTCAGTACAGAAAGGTTTGGGGCAAATATTTAAATTGTATTTAGAAGATGATCAGATCTGAGCTATCAGTTACAAACAAACAAGAAATCATAATTATCCCTTATATTTATAAAACAATTTAGAGTTTGTAAAGGAATTCAATTAACATGATTTTCACGTTTGAATCAGTGATCCTTTGAGGTAGATAAGGGAGTTAATATCCCCATTTTACTAATTAATCAGCCAAAGTTTTAGATGGGATCCAATATTAGGAGTGCAATAAACTATTCCCTCAATACACCAACCCAATGAGCTGCTGTGCCAACTTAGGCCAATAAACATCAACAGTATTGAAAATTAAACATATCAGATGATTACTGGACTTACAGTGATCACTTCTTTAGTGTTGAATAACTATTGTGTACACCTGAAACTAATATAATATTGTCTGTTACTTTATTTTAATATAAATCTTTAAAAAAGAAAATTAAACATAAACTATTAGCTGGCCTTTGTGGAAAGTTATGCAGCATTACGAAAACTGAGTGCAGAGGCGGCTGGATGGCTCAGTTGGTTAGAGAATGAACTCTTAACAAGGTCGCCGGTTCAATTCCCACATGGGATGGTGGGCTGCGCCCCATGCAACTAAGATTGAAAATGGTGATTGGACTTGGAGCTGAGCTGCGCCCTCCACAACTAGATTGAAGGACAACGAGAAACACACTATTCCTCAATATTCCCCAACAAAATTAAAAAAAAAAAACAAGAAACCTTCCCTCTAAAAAAAAAAAAAGAAAAAGAACTGAGTACAGTTTTATATGCCATATCTTAGGATAGGCATAAAATTGTGGGACAGAACAGAAAAAGAGCAATTAAATGGCCAAGAGATTTGAGAGGTTGTTTAACATGGAGCATAAATAAACTAACAAAAACTAGACCCAGTTTGAAAAGACCACAGGAAGATACAGAGGAAAGGTATCAAGTCTACAAAACTATATCTCATGGTGCTTACCACAGTGTTTTGCATGTATTGTTTACCTGGTTATAAAAAGTCAGACTAAAATTGAACCAAGATTTATTCATCATCTTCCAAACTATTAGAATTACAGGACTCTTTTAAAAATAAATTTCAAATAATAATAATTACCAAGAATTTATGTACACCTCTATTAGGAGCTTTATATATATATATACTCCTTTAATCCTCACAACCACCCCTGTGATAAAGGAATTATCATTACCATTTTAGAGAAAATAATACTTCAGGATTAATTGTCCAAGTTTCTTAAATGGTAGAATCAATTTTTTGTTTTGCTCCAGTCTACTATAGTACTATTTTATACAGAAGAAAATATAAAACAAGAGAGGATATAAGAATATAAAGATTCACTACTGTTTTAGAGAATCAAGATTCAGTTTTAAAAAACACTAAGATCTTTTGGGGGTATCATACCTAATGTTTCTGACATCCAAAACGCCTCCATTCATGTCATTTTCTAAGATGGCAGAACATAGGAAGAGTACAACCTGGAAATCAGAGTCCTCAATTTAAATTCTAACTTTGCTACTCCCTAGTAGCTATGTGATGTTAAGACAAATTATTTAACCACTTCAAGCTTTAATTTCCTGATCGATAAATAGGGATAATATCTATTTTGCAGTGTTTTAAGGATTAGAGGCAATGTATGCAAAATGCTTAGTAAAGTACCTACCAAGTGGATATGCATGAAATAGCTATTATTATTGTGTGCCACTCAATAAAGAGTAGTTATTGTTACCTTTAAGCATCAGGTTTCCCTAGTCCCATTTTCTACTTCTCTGTTTCATGTTTCTTTGAAACTCTTTTTTTGTCTTTTACTTTTCTTTCTTTATTTTTTACTAAGATATAGATTCCCTGTTTAAGCGAATACAGGGGAATCTAACTTTAAGTAAATCAATATGTGAAACCATTTTTAAAACTAGAATAATGTAATTTATTTTACAAAAGATTTATATTAATCCTTTAAATAGTAAGCACTCCTCAAATAAGATGATTTACTTTCTATTTTAATTCTTTACTTTTCATAAACACATCAAAAGACAGGCCAAAGGATGATGTCCTGTGAAGTCCCTTCTGACCCAGGGATTCTTAAAAAAGAATCAATTTGAAACATCTGCTTATATCTCAATTTAAAAAAAAGAAATGCTAAGTAAAGGACAATGCAAATGCTGCTACAAAACAAATATAATTTCTTTAATAAAATCGTCACTTTTGAAATTTGCTGAAGTAAATTTTATATGATTAAAGAAAAAAACAGTACACAGTACAAATGCACAGCCCACATTTCTCTAACACAACATGTAAACCTATTATTTATGGATAAAAACAAACATCAAGTACTGAGATCGTCTTTTAAGCAGGTTATAAATACAAATAGCATAAAAATATGTATTTAAGAACTCTACAGAAATTCAAATTAGGGTGGCTTCTGTAACCAAAAATAATTAAGGAAAATCATTTACTAATTTATGCATGTAAAGTTGTTCCATATGGAATGCTATTAAAAAGGAAACAAAGAAAAAAAGACACAGGTTTGCTCTTCTGACACCTATTTGTTCTCAACCTGCTATTCAAGTCTTAGAGGCTATTGAAAAGTCCAAACAACTATTAGTACATGCCCTACAGAGCAATCTAGCTATATTTCCCAAATGCAGTGTGCTATTTAATAAAACCAACCAAAAATTATGCTTAGTACAAAAGTAATTGTGATTTCTTTTTAAAATAATTTTTATCTTTTTTCAGTTACAGTGGAGCAATTGTGATTTTTTTAAAAATTGATATAAAAGGAATGAAAAATATAAAAAGATGAAAAATAAGGACAGAATTAAAGAAGAATGTAGACTAATTTTCACATTGGCTCACATTCTCCTTTCCCTAATCAAATTGTAGTAAATGGGCATAAAAATACATGTAATTAAATTACAGTTCCAAATTGGCTGTCAATCACGTTTCTCCCTATACATTTTATTTTTTTTAATTTCTAATTTAAAAAAATTTTTCAATTTTAGTTTCTGGTGTAGAACATAGTGATTAGACATTTATATAATTTCCAAATGATCACCCTGATAAGTCTAGTACCCATCTGACACCATTGTTGTTATATTATTGTCTATATTCCCTATGCTGTACTTTACATCCCTGTGACTATTTTTATAACTGCCAATATGTGCTTCTCAATCAAAACCTAAATAACTGCTTTAAGCTAGTAGTAAGATGTATTATACAAATACTACATTTCATACATATTGAGACTAAAATCTCCAACTCTGTTTGCCCAGCCTTATGAAATCAATGTGTCTAGGAAAATATAATCAATTACATTAAATTTTGGTATGTTATTTTGCACATTTATCTAATTGGTGATATGTCAGTGTCACCATGTTGACGCTAGTGAAAGTTATCATAGATTAATAAGTTTTGTATCACTTAGCAAATTGCTTCACAGTATAGGAATTTTTAAAGCATAGAGTATGTATTAATATTTTGGGTTAAAAAGCAGTAGTTCAGATAGCATTCATTTAAAATATGGTATCTTATCAGTCCAAGAATAAAATGGTATGAAAAAAAAATCTAACTCAGGTACCGGGATTGTGGGCCAAACAATAGGGCTTTTTTTTGCAATTAAGTCCTCAGAGCATTACCAGATAACTTACTGGATCATCTTGTTTTGAAGATAATTTCAAGAGCAGCATCTTAAGGAAAATCCCAGCTAAAATAGAATTTTAGCAAAAACAAAGTTTTGGCTCAACGTGATTATGCAACATTCAGTTATGGTAGAAACAAGTTTTATTATGGACAGCGAAACAGAAATAAGAAAAATAAGAGGTATCACCATGTATTTTATGTCTTTTCCAGAATAACCAATGTTTATTAGGAAGTTGTAGCCCTATTTACAATAAATATCAACAATATCATGAAATAGTAGAACAATTATTGTCCAAACACTGAACTCCTGTAAACCAAAACACATTTTAGGTTCAAGAAAACACAGTATACAAATACCAAATAAAACACTCCATACACACCAAAAACAAAAACCAGTTCAAGTTTAGGATTGAACTGGCTGGGAAACACTTATTGTGTTACTGCTTTAAGAACCCCTCGGAGTACCTTGTAACTCATTAACTGCACATTTTCCTTTGGAGGGAAACAAGGTCCTCTCTCTGTCACATATGCATAAGGAAATCTCAAAACCCAGAGACCATCTGGTGGGAGAGTGATCTCTTGTTTTTCTGGGTAGAATACTGGACATGGTGGTGGGCCTGGTTGAACCTGAAAAACATAAGTAATATAATTATTTTCAGTAAGAAACACCAGAAAAATAAATGCCTAAACAAATAATAGGTTTGTAGGTAATGGGTACACTCCTAACTCTAATCATATCCAATACTCTATATTATATAGTCTCAGATATTATCCTGCTTTTCTACAGATTTTTAACTTTAAGTTCTGATTCTGAACCAATTGATGTGAACTCATGGTGTGAACTGATTAAGACATTCACAATTAATTTTTCAAGAAAAAGAATATTAGGTATAAAAGGTATTTAAAATTAAGACTCATTTAATGAAATAACCACTTTGATATTATCCTATACTTTTAAGAAACAATCAAAACAAGCATCAGCAGTTTTTGTTTCCGAAGACAGAAAGGGTTGTATTTCTTACCTGAGGCATTAGTATTATCTGCAAAGGAGCATCAGGAACCACAACAAAAAGCCTCATAAGTTGAGCATAATGTGGTTTTAGCCCTCTACCTTGAGATGATGACAGAATATATAAGGGCATGTCACTATTCAGGGCTTTTAAAGCTGATTCCTTTGGACCACTTCCCATTACTTTCATTATTTTGTCAGGTCCTGAGCACATAAACCTCCGACCTCGAGAGTCTTCATATTCAAAGCCCACAAATGCTCGAGCTATGTCATCTCGCCGTCTTCCTCTTCCCATTACAACTGCACTTCTCTTCCCAGGAATAGCTTTATTTGGAGCAGGCCAAGAATTGGTGTCTAAGTCTCCTTCATCTTCAGCTCTAGTCCTGATGACAATGTCCCAAGGCATAAGATAGTTTGTTCCTGGAATGAAACCCTGTTGGTCTAAACCTGTATGAAAGTTGTAAGATTTAGCAGGGCCTAGTTTAACCAAAGACCAGCTGGAGAATTTGGGTAGGAGACCTTTAGGGCAATTTGAATGCAGCATGCCTGGGAGATATTCAACTGTGGATGCCTGTCGATCAATCAAGTTTGGTCTCTTCTCAGTTTTTACTTCTCCTTGACCATGAACTTCTGGATTATCTCCTCCTGCTTGTGGATCAGCAGGATAGGTACCTAAACTATCTGTGGATTGGCCTAAACTCAAAGCTAAACTCAGGCTTGTGCTCTCTCCTTGGGTTTGAGGTTCTTTTTCTTTAAGTTTATCAGCATCTGCATCTGGTAGGGCAGGAGAAGATTCATTTTTGGCAGGAGCAGGATCTGGAGTACTTGGTTCAAATACCGGGAAATTGATATGATCCAATTTTCCACAACATTTTTCTTCCAAAAGCTATAGAGGAAGAAGAAGAAAAAAAAATACCCTGTGAACTTTCCATTTAAAATAACACATTCTTCACTCTAAAAAGCAAGATCAACAATTAATGGGTAAGCAAGTAAGTATATATAAAGAACTTTCCCTTGTCTACATATCACATTGTAGGGCCATTTACTTTTGTAGATATTTTCCTTCTGAAAAAATACGTATTTTTACTCAGTTAGCTTACTCAGTTAACAAAAAAAAGAAAGAGAAGGAGAGAAGGAGAGAGAGAGAGAGAGAGAGAGAGAGAGAGAGAGAGAGAGAGATGAGGAAAAAGAAAAATTCAGAGTCTACCTGATAAAAGTCATAGTTAGCTGCCTTGATATCAAAGGGGTCATCTCGAGGTGCTTGTTTCCTTCCACAGTTACAGGCACCAGTGGACCGAGCTCGGCTATTGTGATATAGCACAGGAGGATTTCTATCAGCCTCTGGTTTTTCTCCTGGAAAATATAACAGTCACTATTAATTTCACATACACAACACAGAGTGAAATTTAATTTGCACTCTATAGCATCTAAACCCCAAATTTCTCCAAATAGTACTTTGGAAAAAAACACCATCACCACCAAATCTTGCCTAAATACACGTAACAGAAGAAACAAGTGAAAATACGTAAAATTATATTTTCAATCTAAAGTTTTTGGATTTTCTAAGGTTTGTAGGTTTTTGTCATCATCATGGTGACTTTACATTTCATTATACTCATTTTAGTTCAACAAACACTCCAAGATAAAAACGTTAATATAAAATTTCTGAAACTTTGTACTATTTAACAGTTCTCATTTCC
Source organism: Rhinolophus sinicus (assembly GCF_057876585.1). Classification (NCBI taxonomy): domain Eukaryota; kingdom Metazoa; phylum Chordata; class Mammalia; order Chiroptera; family Rhinolophidae; genus Rhinolophus; species Rhinolophus sinicus. The sequence goes on from NC_142512.1 coordinate 29,315,984, forward strand.
TAATCCCCTAGAGCTCATTGTTTAAATACAAGAAAATAACTAGTAGTCATAGCTGATATTTTTTTACAGCAGGAGGGAAAATTTAAATCTGATGCACCTAAATTTAAAAAGAACCCTATAGAACATCAATACATCGTGAACAAACACTCTTAAAACAAAAATAATAACAGCTTAAAGTTTTGATTTCAAAATGCTGAGAAAATTTTAGCTACCTGATTTAGGTAATGAGTGAAATTTATGTACACAGTGTTGATCAGTTAAACTTCTCTCCTCACAGAGCTGATGGCCATTGCTCCAAAACTTGTAGCAGTCCTCGTGTAACTGCATGGCGTATTTGTGAAAGGCTGGACCCCTAGCATGTTGACTGTACACTCGAAGAGCCTGGGCAAGCTGATTCTTATGGACAGTCATTGTGTAATTATGAGGCAAATTTGACTGATAAGCACTATGGGCCATGGGTAAAGCTTTTTGGCACCGATTTTCTGAGAATTTGGTGTCAATATCCAAAAACCCTTCCAAGACTTTAATACTGCTTAAAATCTTGGATGTTAGCTCCCCAGTGGGTGACCCCAGGTCCTCCTCTTTCCCATCAATAGCTACTTCATACAGTTTTGAAGCTGCTGAGATCCACTTCTGATAAGTGGGAAGTTCAAAATGGGAAGGCTGTGGGTTCCTGCCCACACTGTCATCAAAACCTTTCTTGCTTAGGACTAGCTCCACATGCTGCCATAGGAATTCCCGAAGAGTGAAATCCACTAGCTGCCCTGAAGAACTGGAACTGCTGCTGTCAACATGGAAAGAAAGTTGTTGTCGGTTGTGTTGCCTCATCACCTGGTATCGCCTGGGCCCAGAAAGGGGTGCAGGTACCAGCAAAGATTCCGGGTCCTTGACAGTACAATGACTCCTAAGTTGGTCCAGCAACATGCCTACTGGGTCCTCCTCCTGACTTCCTGGAACTATGTACACAAAAGCTTGGTTGGCAGGCACAGTAAAGAGGCAGTTAATACTCTGATTAGTCAAGACACGACTCTTCCGGAAAATTCTATAGATCTGGTCCTCCAGGGCATGCTGCAGTCTCCTTTTGGGAGAATGTTTCTTGGGCTTGTCTGGATGAGCTGGGTCTTGGTTCCGAGGGGGTTCCACTTTGAGGGCTCCATTGAGTTGAAATAGGAAAAGGAGTCTAGGTGGGCAAGGTCGGCAGTTTAGTTTCCAGTCTTTGCCAACTGGACAATCCTTAATGGCTGTCTTGAGAAGAGGCAGTACTTTCTGTCTCAGTCCATCCAAGGCTCTGAACACTCGATCGTAAGTGATGTCAAAGGAACAAGTGGGATGGACCAGAAGCAGGATGTGACAGACGGAGAAAAGGTAAAGCAGACTGAGGCACTGCAGCTTCTCCTGATGCTTCCAGAACTCGTGCGTTTCTGCATGAGGTAAGGAGAGGCCGCCTCCAGCTTCCCCGCTCTGAAGGGCTCGACAAGCCCGCAGAAGCTGGTAATTGTCACAGATGGAAGTGAGAAGAAGATACAGAACCTTGCTTTCCTGATTGTAATAGGCCTGCAGAAGGCTGTAGTCCTGGGAACCTGGCTCAGTTTGGTTACCTTCCGCGGCAGCTTCACCTCCCGGAACTGGATCCGCGGCCCCGGCCCCGGCCCCGGCCCCGGGCGCGGCCCCGGGCGCGGGCGCGGCCGCGGTCCCGGCCCCGGCCCCGGCCCCAGCCCCAGCGTCTCCGGCTCCACCAGCCTCCCCGACAGTGCCTGCCTCGGTCCTGATTCCAGGCTCTGGGTCCCCCGGATCTTGGTGGTGAAAGAGGGGAAAGACCTGTCGGTCGCACACCGTGTTCACAAGTGAGAACTTCTCGGAATTCAGTCGCAGAGCCGTCTTGCCGAAGATTCCCACCACGCAAATCTCATCCTCTCGCCAAGGAGGCTCCGGTCCGCCAGGCGCGCTCCCTCCGCCCTCAGTAGGAGACCCCTCGGGACTTTCAGGGCTGGTCCAGGCTGAAGCTCCCATTAGAAGCTCTCGCAAGCTGACAGGACCCGCCATGGTGCAGCGACTTCTCTAGAATGCTTCCGGTCCTCCCTGTAAAACCAACCGGCTTTCGTTCAGTTTTGAAATCCCTCCTCTGCTTCTTCAGTTCCTGCTGTCCTCTCACTTTAGGTTCCGCCTTCCACACCTCCTCTCCTCCTACGTACGAAGTAGTTTTCGCCGGTTTTCCATAGTCCTACAAGACAGCCGGTTTAAGATTTTCCTCATTTCGGAAGGCTGTAAGAATCGAGGTATCAGAAAGACAATCGGAAGCATTTCAAGGAATACAAAACACTGCGAAAGAAAAGTGGCAAGTGACCACAAAAGAAGAAAAGTAGTTCAGTGTAAGCTCCAGAACCTTGCTACACAAGGTGTAGTCTGCATTTCTAAGAGGAAGTTTGTTAGAAATGTAGAATCTCTGGCCACAACCCACCCTACTGAATCAGAACATGCATGTTGTTTAATTTCTAGTGATTTGTCTGATTGAAATCCTAACTTCCTAGGGTGGTCTTGGGTGTCTGGGTGCCCCAATGCTGGTACCATGCACTGGCTCCACGTCTCAATAACGTGTGATCTTAAACAAGTCCCTTAACTTCTCCAGGTTTCCTTTCCTTTCATTGTCTAAATGGTGATTAGGGAACATTTGAGATCTTGCTCTCTGGCCTGCGTCATCAATGTGGTTCAAATTAACTCCTATAAAAAAAATTAAATAGGGATTTTTTTAAAAAACGAAAAACTTGCTTTTATCTATCCCACAGGGTACTTTTGAAGACCAAATGATGTAGATACTATGAAAGTGCTTTGTAAATTGCTGTGGAAATGGCAAGATCCTTAACACATCGAGGGCGTCACTCATTTATCACATGCCCAGCCCTATGTTCCCTTAGTAATAACCGGCTAGCACCCAGTAGGTGGTGTGTGTTTGCATTCAATAAATAAATTCCAAAATGAATAAAAACAAAAAATATTTAAAATCTTAGCGATTTGTACACACTGTACAGTTTGAGAAACGCCGCTCTAGAAATAGCCTGCAAAGTGAACAAATTTCCTTTTTCTATCCTATTCGTAAAGAAATATAATTCACTCACTTCAGTGGAAAAGAAAGCCAGTGATTTGGAAAGTTCTATGGAGTACAAGCTTTTAAAAAATTTCTCAAGCTCAGAAGATTATATACCAAAAAATACACCAAAATGTTTAAAACATGTTGGAATTTGTTTAACTGTTTCTCTTTACTCTCCTTTTTTTGTTTGTTTGTTTTTTAATAATAGACTTTACTTTTAAAAGTAGTTTTAGGTTCATAGCAAAATTAAGCACAAAGTACAGATAGTTCCTGTATACTCTGCCCCAACGCTGGCACAACATCTCCCAGTATTAATACCCCCTCCAGTGGTACACTTGTTATAATCTGTGAACTTACATGGATACATTATTATCACACCCAAATCCACAGTTTACATTAGGGTTTATTCTTAATGTTGTACATTCTATGGATTTACATTCTATGGACATACAGGTTTAAAATAGTTTTACTGCTCTAAAATTACTCTGTGCTCTGCCTATTCATTCTTTCCTTCCCCCTAAGCTCTGGCAACCATTGATCTTTTAAATGGCTCCTTCGTTTTGCTTTTTCCAAAATGCCATATAGTTGGAATTATAAAATACATAGTCTTTTCAGATTGGCTTCTTTCACTTAGCAATATGCCTTTAAGGTTCCTCCATGTCTTTTCATGATTTGATAACTCATTTCTTTTTAGTGTTAAATAACGTTTCATTATCTGGATGTACCACAATTTATTTATTTATTCATTCACCTACTAAAGGACATTTTGGTTGCTTCAAAGTTTTGGAAATTATACATAAAGCTACTTCAACATCCTTTTTTATTTTTATATCTCTATTTTCTAATTTTTCTACAATAATTTTTTTTTTTTTCAATTTGTAATGTTAAAAAAAATTCTTCCTTGAAGAAATGTGGAAAGCCTTAACTTAATATTTGATTTAGTTGACTGGAACTTTGAAATGTTAGATTGTTTTTTGAAATACTCTTGGCTTTAAAGAAGAAATGGAATTAGATCATTTGTGTTGAATGAGTTGTCATTGGGATGTCAAATAATGACAATAAAATAATAAACATAGATTACTTAGTGTGTTTGTGCTAAATCCTTATCAAGAACCATCTCATTTATGTATGATCTTACTTAAATGGGAATCTAAAAATACCTACTCATAGAAACAGAGAAGAGATGGGGGGAGGGATGGGTGAAGGTGACCAAAAGGTACATACTTCCAGTTATAAGATAAAAAGTTCTGAGGATGTAACGTACAGCATGGTGACTAGTGTTAACAACACTATTGTATTTTTGAAAAGGAGTACATCTTAAAAGTTCTCATCACAAGAAAAAAATTGTAACTATGAATTGATGGATATTAATTAAATTGATTGTGGAAATCATTTGGCAATATATACATATATCAAATCATTATGTTATGCTTTAAACTACTTACAGTGTTATAGGTCAATTATATCTCAATATCACTGGGGGGAAAATAATTATCTCATTTAATTCTCAAAGGAAAGGTGGAGCCCCAGGTCATGGGCTGGTTTTTTAATATATTAAGCTATACTGGTCTTCCATTAATTCTTCTCAACCAACTCTTATTTACTAACAAGAATTTAGAAAGGAGTAGGGGTGGGTTTTTAAGTGTATTTTCTACAATTTTGTCTATTTGATTTTTACTTCTTCTCTACTTCTACAGGTCCAGATTTTATGTCTCTTTGAAAAGCCAACTAAAATAAAATATTCTACATGTTCATCCACATAAATTATATTGTGGTCCTCACCATGTAGATTATTTGCAATGTTCAGTAAGTGACTTGCTGATGCAAGATTATTTTAACAATTCTTTGACATATAAATCCAGGGAAAGTAGTGTATATTAAATACACACGTTGTACAGATTTCTCAAGTAAGCAAAAATATTGAAAAACCAAATAGAAAAGACTCGCTTGAAGAAAATAGGAACAACAAGATACTTTGCTGAAGGGACCACGGATTGGTATAATCACTTAGAAAAACAGTTTGACGCTAGAGTAACTCTTGTACATATATACTTTTCAAGAATGTTAAGGGCATGCGTGTTTTATAGGTAATAGCCAAAAAACTAGAAACAACCCTAATGTCTATTAACAATTGAATGAATTACTAACTATAGTCACATATCAAAAATAATCTATAGCAATGCACAATAACATGGTTGAATCTTAAAAATAAATGTTGATTGAAAGAAGCCAGAAACAAAAGAATATATATGATTTTGTTTATATACAGAGAATTCAGAAGCAAGCAAAATAAACCATAGCATTTGGGGATGCATACTTATATTTAAAGGGTAAAAGCAAGGAAATATATATTGTAAGAAGCAAATCAGTAATTACTTTGAAAGGAAAGGGATTATGATAGGGAAGGGAGTTGGTCAGGGTTTCTAAAGACACTTACAATGTCTCTTTCTTGGTGGTTATATGAATGCTTGCTGTATGATTTGTTAATTTATATGTTTATGTTTTATGCACTTTTTTGTATGTGCTATATAGTAAAAAACATTTTAAAAAAGAGAAAAAACAAAGATTTTTTTAAAAATTGCTTTTTATTTAAAAACATAAGCAGATGTAATTTGGTTGTTTATATTCTTTGGTTGTCCTTCAGTCTCCAAATAAACATTGGAAGCATAAGATCAGCAACAGTTTAATGAAAACATAGCATTTACAGGATTCTCAAATGGGTACAATATAAAATCTGTCATTAAAAACTAGTAAATGATGCAAGGCAGAACACATTTTAATAGTGGTACAATGGCAATAGCAGCTTTACAAATGTTTACCATAGGATTTCTATATCATTTTTTAAATGAACCTTTATTCCACAGGAATGATCTAATCATCAAATCATTTAAACTGATATAGTACAAAGTGTTTTATTAATATTATAAACATTATAAGTGCCCCATAAAACATTCTGTACAAATATTCAATTGCTTTAGTCTCAGTGATCATTCCCTTTATTCATACATAATATAAATATAGCTACACTGTTTCCCCCAAAATAAGACCTAGCCGGACAATCAGCTCTAATGTGTCTTTTGGAGCAAAAATTAATATAAGACCCGGTCTTATATTATATATAAGACCCGATCTTATAGTAAAATAAGACCATGTCTTATATTAATTTTTGCCCCAAAAGATGCATTAGAGCTGATTGTCCGGCTAGGTCTTATTTTTGGGGAAACATGGTAGCAGGTTTAAAAACAAAACTTACTAGAAGCACCTATGTTTCTTAACTTCATTATCCGTTTAATTATTATCCATAAATGTGCTGTAAACATAGATGTGGGTCTCATAAAAACAAAACAGTGTCCCCAGGTCTGCTTTGCAGTCTGGTGATTTTTATAATACTATTTGGCATCTCAAAGCAATATTTATCTGTGGAAATATAGGCATTTCTGGGAAATTGCTAAAATAGCTTTTTAGCTTAAGCTAACCAAGGGATATTTCAAGGATGTCATCATCTAAGTGGCTGCATCCTTTCAGGCTACAAAGTACACTGAAGACCTGAAACCCCTCGTTTCCTCTCCATGAAACACTGCTATCCTTATTCCTGGAACTGCAGTGGAGGTTACCAGCATCAAAGCTACTCCTGTGCCTTCAGTCACACTCACCCTAACGAGAGTTCCCCTTGCTCCAGGATACTAAGCACATTAGTGACGGATCCTGGCTGAAACTATAGTACTGGCCACTGCTAAGTAGACATGTCTGACAAACTGGGGGCTCCCAGAAATACTTGGCAACGTTGTAGGGGACTGACTGATAGGGCAGCCAAATGAAGTATAGGATGCCCAATTAAATTTAAATTCCAAGTCAACAATGAATAATTTTTGTATTATAAATATATCCCATGCAATATTTGGGACATACTTAAACTAAACAAATTATTCATTGTATCATGGGACATATTTATACTTAAATGTTATTTGTCGCTTATCTGAAATTCAAATTTGATTGGATGTCATGTATTTATATTTGCTAAATTTGGCAACCCTGGATTGGCAGGAAAGAATAAAAATCCAGTCAGGTGTGCATTATTACTATTATTGAGTTAATACAGTATTGAGGACAGGGAATCTGGTTCTACAAGTGAACCTACTATGGAACTTAGAGAATCCTTGGCAGTGCACTGTGGAAAATACAGGTCTCATGTTGAAGTCTTCATGAAGTTTATATTTAGCTGCATGCATGTGGCCAACAGACATCAAAATAACAAGCACCTTAGACTTCAGTGAGCCAGATATAGCCACCTACCTAAGACGCTAGAAATGATACATTTTAATTTTTAAGGTCATATTGGATCTTTTGCTTCTAATCCTTTTGGAAAATAGTTGGGTTTGGATGGAGAATGGTTTTACCTCTTAATTATTTATAGTGAACAGAAATCAAATCTGGAGGGCCTTTTTTATTGATCAAGTTTGTAGCACTTAATAAATGCATGAACTTTACAGGCGAAATACTTTTCTTTTCAATTACCCAAGAATACCCAAGATGAATGGGAACTAGGTTAGTACCTTAATGTCAAAACTGCACTTACAGAGTACAAATTAGAGTTATCTAGTTAAATCTGAACAACACTAAATTGGGTAATTCCAGGATAAAAATTGTTTTGGAGATTGTATTTTCTGTTCTATTTTCTTATTGATCATGCAAACTAGAAATATCCAAATACCCAATTTATACCACAGTATGTACAAGCTCCTTTAATTTAATTAATACTTTAATTCTTTATATGGAATTATATATTCATATAATTATTTATACATACCCTACTACATTAAAAAAATAAAAAAGGATTGGGGTGGATTTTATCTGTATATTTTATGGCCCATCAATCACATGGATTCAGGCAGAGTTGGCATCAGTTTTGTTCATCAAAGCCACTTGTAGAAAGTGGCAGAGTTTGAGTTGGGCTTCTAGGGTGAGCCAGCTATGAAAATAAAAACAAGGTTCTAGTTATAATGTGAATTATGTTCCTGTGGTCAACACAGCTCTCCTTCTTCCTCACTAACAGAACCCAGATTTTGTGCAAGGCATCAACGCATCCAGATTCTAAAATCTACTTTTCTACCCTTCCCTGATAATAATCAGAAGTTCCTGGATAGCGCCTGTTTAAAGAGATGAGGGGTAGCTTAGCCAATATACCCTTTGGTCCTTTGCCCTTCTCCTTATCTTGCCTAGAATGTAGACTGAGGCTTCAGCAAGTGCAGCCCTTCTGCCCCATGATCAAAGCCACACACTCAGGACAGAAGAGCAGAGACGAGATGGTGAAACAGCTGTGCCACTTATGGGCTGCCTGCTTTTTAAAGAAATATGCAGGTAAGAAAAAGAAGCCCCCAGCTGGTTAAGCTACTGTAGTCAGTTTTCTGTTACCTGCAGCCAAAGGTAAAACCGAACTAATAGAGTTGCTTCAGAGTTAAAGGAAAAAGGAAGCCTAAGAACTAGGTCGGAAAAGTCATTCTATGTGTAACAACAGCTTTTACTAGACATCCTCCTAATAAGTGGATATTAGGGAGCACAACATATAGCATAGGTCTTACCTGTGATTTTTGATGTTGTTCAATATGTGGTTTTATTAATTAGTTATTAATTATTGTAAATTTTATTAATTTATTTTCATTTCTTTCCAAGCTACCTAGCCCACTATAGTAGTTGTGGGGCTGGGACAAACAGAATCCTAGAACTGAACAAGGAAAGGAAGGGGCTTAGTCCTTCAGTGAGGCCTCTGCCCTCTGCCCCTGCCCTTCACAATCAGTGGTCACCAAGGAATGTGATCTGGGTATAGACTCCTATTGGAAGCTCCAAAAGGAGGAAAGAGGAATCTGGCCATACCCCCAAAGATGGCTGTACAGAGCTAAGGACCACGTTGAACTGGGAAGAGGGAAACCAAGCTGTCCTGCAAAAGGCACTGATGCTTAACGAGGGAACAAAGGGACGACAGTGTTGCGGTGGAACTGCCAGCAGTGGAGTCTGTGGTGTGTGTCTGCTGCCAGAGGGAGACAGAAATGTAAGCCTCATAGCCAAAAGGGCCAGCAGCCCTGTGTCCCAGCACTCTAGCTAGGGTGGCAGAAGGATGGCTGTTCTTCTCAGATCCAATAATAGAAGTGATCAGGGAGACGACCAAGACGAACAGGATTTGGAAGAAATCACACAAAGTGAGCTGATGTCCTGGATTTTGATGTGTGAGTCATATATGTAGGTGGTAAAGAAAAAAGCCGCCAAGACCTTTTCCTATCAACTCTGCCTGATCTGACTCCTATCTATATATCCCTCCTTGTCTTTCACCCGTGTCAAAGTTGCTCTCTCTATTACAGCCCCACTGGCCACTTTTCGGTTCCTCTGATAGGCCCTGATCTCTCCCACCATGAGACCTTCTCACATGCTGCTCTTTTTGTCCGGAACCCTTTCCTCCCTGACATCCTTGGTGGGCCCACCCCCATACCCCATAGGTACTTTTCCTAATTAATGCCTATTCATCCTCCAAGTCTCACCTCAGCACATTCTAGGAGATTTCTCCCTAAATTATTGAGGCTAGATCAAGTTCCTCTATCGGTTCCCACAGAACCCTGTTACTTTCCTTTACAACACTTACTTCGGTGTAAAATTATACAAATACGTGATTATTTGATTAACATCTATTTTCCCCACTAGACTGAAAACTCCAAGACAGTAGATCTGTGCCTGTTTTTGCTTACCACTATGTCCCTGGTACTCTAGCACATTGCCTGGCATATAGGAAGTGTTTACTAAATACTTAATAAAGGAATTTAAAAAACCAGACATTCATTGCTAAGTGGAGATGATAATGCTCACTATCTCACAGAATTTTATGAATCCTAAATATGAAAGTATATGGTGAAGCATAAGGTACCATTTAAAAATTATTATTATTATTAAGAAAGCTAAATAAATGATTTTGAAGACAAGAAACTACATTTTTTTTTTTTTTCTAAAGGCTTACCTGAAACTTTCTCCTCAATGCTCGGGTCATTACTGGCGTGAGTCCAATTCCTGTTTCCATATTTTCTTTATTGGTAAGTGGGGTCCCACCTGGGCTCCTGCAAAGGTAATGAAAATATTAGAAACTGCACTTTATGCCAATTATCAAATAGATTTAGCATAAAGATAAGAGTGTATTTATTACCTTTCTACATCGACTTTTCTAAGTAGTTTCCGCAGATCTATCTGACTTTTACCAGGAGTACTGATAAAATAAAGACATAAAAGTTAGAGTTTACTAGATTTTATCATTTTTCACAAAGCAAAGCAGTCATTTTTATAGGCAACATCCTAGAAAGTAGTTCTATTTGGTACATTAAAAAAATAGCAGTAGACGTTGATAGGAGCATGCGGTGACATAATCCTTACAAGCAATACTTTTTGACTTAGCAATTACATGTATAAGAATCCAACTCAGGGAAAAACTCAGCGATGCACATAGGTGAAGGACAAAGATGTTCACTGAAGAGTTATAGTTATTAAAACTCATAAACAACTAAATGTCTCAAAACAGGAGTTTATGTATGAAATTGACATATAACAAAACTGTATGTATTGAAGAAGTCAAAGTGATGGTTTAAACTATTTTTTAATATGATGGGGGAAAGCTCATGACACACGAAATGGGAAGAGCCATAAACTGTATCTACAATATGATTATACACAGGTATACACCCCACATTATATTTCCTTGATTCTAAGACATACTAGTTTACACATTTTATTATTTCGTAAATCTAGCTGCTTTAAAATTTTATTTAAATTGAGGCATAATTGACTAAAATTCTTGATATTGTTTCTTTTCTCCCCCAAAATCTGTTATTAAGTCAGTGGTATATCTATAATAAACAATAGAGTATATGCTTAGAAAAAGATCAGAACGATAAATAACAGTATGTTAATAGTAGCTATCTCCAATGACATGTTTATTTGGATGATTTTGGTTTTCTTCTTTAAACTTTTCTGTAGTTACCAATTTTTGTACAATGAGCATATATAACTTTAAATGTTAGGAATAGGCAAAAAAAATCATTCTTTTAAGTAGTGGTAAAGCATAACACTGTGCAATTCCTTACATTAAGACATTTGTGACTCGAGTTGATGACACTTTGGAGTTGGGCTTCAGGGTAACACGTTGCAAATCAGAGACCGTTACTAGTGGATTCCGGGCCTTTGGTGATGGAACAAGCTTTAATTGCAAAATGAGACATTATTAAAAATACATTAAAAATATCATTCAAAATGTAAATATGATAAAGCAATCAATATTTGACTACTGAATATGTGTAATGTATATCCACTATTCTACTCAGCTTTTATTCCAAAGCTTCAAAGTATGTCTCTGCCTCTTCAGACTAATGGTTGGTAGATATAACTGCACATTTGGGATCCACACATTTTGTTGAGAAGATCCACAACTACATGAATAAGACATCAAATACTTACCTTGGAATGGCTTCTACACATAAGACTTATATTTTGTTTCCATAAAGAGACAAGTAGGTTAATAGCTAAAAGACTATGTGTATGGTCAGTGACATCTTACCTTCGTCCTTTCATCAAAACTCTGTGTTTTCTTTAATTTCACAGCCAGTAGGTCTTTCACTGTTATCTGCATGGGTCCATCTTTTTTTAGCGGTCTAGCCTTAAAATACATAGAGAGATTAGAGTTCAATTTGGAACCAGGATACCCTGTCAAATGCAAATCCAAATCTAGCTTTTTTTGTTGTTGTTGTTTTTTAAAGATTTTATTGGGGAAGGGGAAAAGGACTTTTATTGGGGAACAGTGTGTACTTCTAGGACTTTTTTCCAAGCCAAGTTGTTGTCCTTTCAATCTTAGTTGTGGAGGGTGCCGTTCAGCTCCAAGTCCAGTTGCCATTGCTAGTTGCAGGGGGTGCAGCCCACCATCCCTTGCGGGACTTGAGGAATTGAACCGGCAACCTTGTGGTTGAGAGGATGCGCTCCATCCAACTGGGCCATCTGGGAGCTCAGCGGCAGCTCAGCTCAAGGTGCCGTGTTCAATCTTAGTTGCAGGGGGCAGAGCCCACCATCACTTGTGGGACTCGAGGAATTGAACCGGCAACCTTGTGGTTGAGAGCCCACTAGCCCACATGGGAATCAAACTGGCAGCCTTCGGAGTTAGGAGCATGGAGTTCTAACTGCCTGAGCCACTGGGCTGGCTCCCCAAATCTAGTTTTTAAGACTTGGATTTAAAAGTTAACTTTTATTTACCCTAGGAACCTATTAAATTCTTTACATCTACCAAGAATGATCCTGTTTTCAGTATCCATGGATGCTAAGGCTATTAAAAGTAGTCATTAAAAAGGTATGGCTTCAAGAATAAGAAATGGGCTCGTTCCCTGCATCTTCCTCAGGAGTCATTATAGCAAGATAGAAGTTGAAGGAGTTCCTCAAATCAAAGTGAAGTTTTATGTGAACTACCTAAAAGGGTAGTCAGAGAGATTAGGGCAAATATAACAATAGGCTCTGGATTTAACTCAGCCATTTTAGAATAAATGTATCTACAGAGACAATTCAGCAGATTTTTAAACAGGGTCATGCCTATCTTACTGATTCACAAATATTCTGGTCCCGTTGGCAAATAAGTAAATCTAATGGAGACTGATTCTCCAGCCTAATGACATTCTACTTTAGGATCTGCCAACTGTTTTTATTCTGAGTTCACTCACTAAGCCATCTTCTGTTCATAATTTGGTTTCCTAGGGAGGTTTTCCACTCTACTAGGTTTTATTAATTTATCCTTAAAAAAAAAAAACACCCAAAAACCCAACAACTTTAATTCCTAAATCTAGCTTTCATTGAGTTTCCAGGGGACAGAGTTTTTACAAACACATTAACTAACATAATTACGCTACGTAAATCATAACAAAATATAGCATTTCTGTCAAAGCCTTTAGCCCAGCCTTACAAGGAGACCTAGCTTTACTACTCCAATACATACTGACCAAACCACACCTTTAGATTCTTTTTTTTTTTTTTTTTACCTCAAGCGCTTTAGGGAGATTGGATTTTCTAATCAGCAAAGGAGCGATCAGAGGTGCAGGTGGGGGCAGAGGAGGAGGTGGAGGGGGTGGAGGTGGTGGAGGCGGTGGTGCAGGAGCTCGGAGATGGTCAGCGGGTGGCAGCAGCGTGGGAGGAAGTACAGCCCCGGATTCTCCAGCGGTGGTTAGAGCACAGGCAGGCACAAGACGAAGTTCACCGCTCCTGTAACACTTTTGACCGCAGCTTGGACAGGAAGAATGTTCTGAGAGAGCCTGAAACAAGACATTATTTTTGGCAAAGGAATAACAGATTAATCGGGTTCTTGCAGCTGAGAATCATTCAACAGCTACTGTGTGTTGACTGCTTTCTTGGCATGTATACCATGTGCTTCATAATATTTTCTCATTTCTCACAGGCTCATCCATCCATCCTTTCAGTCACCCATGCATGTGTTTTAAGTGTGTTACATGCCAGGCCTTTTGGGTACAATGTGAGTACCTTTGTCATCTAAGGAGCTCACAGTCTGGTGAGGAAGACAGACATTAAACATACACAACTACACTCAAAACAAAACTACTAATAATTCAGTAAGAGCAATGAAGTGTGTAGTCTGAAGATGAATAGTGAGAAGGCCGGCGAATGACATTTAGCCATGATCTAAAGATGAATTGAGATTTACCAGGTGAAGGGAAATAAGGACTGGGGGAAGAGAGTTCCTAGCAGAGGGAAAAATACTTAATGCAGCCAAGAATGTAGTATATTCAAGGAGCTGATAAACAGGCCAAGGGGCTAGAACATGACTGTCTGGACTGAATTGTGTACCTCCACCCCCAAATCATATGTTGAAGTTTTAACCCTCAGTACCTCAGGATGTATTTGGAGATGGGGTCTTTTCAGAGTGATTAATTTAAAATAAGGCTGTCAGGGTGGGCTCTAATCCAGTCTGACTGGTGTCCTTATAAAAAAAGGAAGTTTGAACACACAGAAGAGACACCAGGGATGGGCATGAACAGAGAAAAGACAACTTGAGGACCCAGTGAAAACGCAAGCCAAGGAGAGAGGCCTCAGAAAAAAACAAACCCTGCCAGTCCCTGGGTCTTAGACTTCTAGCCTCCAGAACACTGAGAAAATAAATTTCTGCTGTAGAAGCTACCCAGTCCATGTTACTTTGTTATGGCAGCCCTAGGAAATGAACACAAAAAATCCCCCATGCAGTAAGATGGCATATTAGTTTCCTGTGGCTGCTTTAACACATTATCACAAACATGGTGGTTTAAAATCAAAATTCATTTTTTCACTGCTGTAGCCCAGAAGTCCAAAATCAAGGTGTCAGCAGGGCTCGAGAGAAGAATCTGTTCCTTGCCTCTTCTAGCTTCTGGTAGCTACTGGCATTACTACTTGGAGGCTGCATCATTCCAGTCTTTGCCTCTGTGATCCCACTGCTCCTCCTTTTCTGTGTGTTCTGCTCTGTGTGCCTCTTGTGTAAAGACATTTGCCATTGGAGTTAGGGTCCACTCAGATAACACCGGATGATCTCCTCATCTCAGAATCCTTAATTTTATCTGTAAAGACCTGTTTCTCCCAATACAGTAATATTTACAAGTTCCATGGATTACGACTTGGATAGATCTTTTTGCGGGCCATCATTCAGCCCACTACAGATGGTATCATTCCTATTTTATAGATGATGAAACTGAGGCCTAGAGGAGTGAGGTGATTTGTCTCTCCTCCTCTGGCTAGTTCATATTGAGGTACAAATTCTGGGAGCATGGATGTAATCCCAGAAGCTTCTCTCCAAACCAATGGGCACAATATTTATTCTTTGAGTTTTGGATGTTGAGAATAGGAGCCTTGCTTAGGAGAGTTTGGAGATTCACACTTTTTTTTCTGCCTCTATCAGTCATGAAAATAAAAACACCCTGAGTATTTCAAAGAGTGGGAATATAATGTAGGCAGTTGGATCCACTGTTGATGGAAGAGTTCAGAAGCACACAGGGGAGAGTGAGGCAGTCCAAAGATTAGCAACGGCAGAAAGCCACAAATACCCTGAGGCTGGAAGAACAAGGGAAGAGCAGTCGAACCAGATCTCTGGAGCTAGGTTAACTCAGAGAATCAAGAAACATGGTAGACTTACTTTGTGGGAGCTGGAGTCAGGGAGATAAATACAACTATTGCTGGAGAAATTGTCCAACACAGAGAATGACATCCCTGTCTTCTCCCATCCTCTAATCTCTCATCAGTGTCTCCCATTAGCAAAGCACAACCAGGAGCCAGGTGACATGGAGCTTGGGAAATACAGCCTGCAGGGGTCAGCACCCCTGCAATATGGAACAGAGCCTCTAAATTTTAAGGAGTAGATCTGAGGACAAACAGGTCTAGGAGTAGCATTTGCCTATAGCCATTCCTGCTTCTGGTAGAAGCACATTGAAATTCCTATGGAGGACAACCCTTCCCCTCTGCACCGAATTCCATATTTGTGTTTTATTTGACAATACCAACCTTTAGTGCTTCCTGGAGCTTATGTAATTCACTTTCCAAAATGCAAAACCGTTGTTTTAGACTATGAAGTTCTCGGTGGCAGAAACGGGATGGAAAGATGGTGACTTTCAGTACTTCTAAGCTCTGCAATTCAAAAACACACAAGCCTGACTCTGAGGAGCAATATGATGATAAGGACAAGAAAAAAGGATAAGAAAGTGTTTTGATGTATGTTTTATAGAAACAAAGGCAGACATGACCCCATAACTTCATTTTATCTGAGCTTAGTCTACGTGCTGTGCTGAGTTGAAGGCATACATATGTGAACACACACACACATCCTGTATTGTTGAAAACATCTATGTCAAACCCATACCTGGGCTATGCAGTTCTGACACCAGTTGCATATGGACCATATTCGATTTGTCCAAACTTTTACTGCATCTTTGATACTAGGAAATTTGAAGTTCCAGGATGATCTTAGCCAGCTTCTGCTAAGGGATGTATCTGTTGAAGGAATTACCACTCTGAAAGAAAAACAAAACAAAATAAATCTAAAACTATTGAGTGGAATAGCCTCTAATTAAACAAGCTAGTTTTATAGCATGAGTTAGGAACAGAGACTACTTAAAGCCAAATTCTTCATTAAACTCTAGATTTCTGGGATTCACTTAAGCAACAAATATTTGTTGAGTAAATAAATAGTGATAAATTAAATAAAATAAACAAAATAGTAAATAAATAGGCATCAGGGATTCAATAATGAACAAAACAGACAAAGACCTTGCCCTCATGAAATTTACAGTCTCATGGAAGAAAGGTAACTATAACTAACTGACCAACTAACTAACGAATTAACTAACTAACTAACTAACATACATACATATATGGGTTGCTAGTGAATAAATGCTAAGGAGAAAAAGATAAAGCAAGAGAGGAAGAATGTGAAATGTTGGGTGGAGGTGAAATTTTAGATAGGGTAGCCAGGAAAAGTCTCCCTGAGAAGGTCACTTTTGAGAAAAAAACCTAAAGGAAGTAAAGAAGCTAGCAGTGCAAATATCTGTGAAAAAAGTGTTCCAGGCAGGGGCAATACTAAGTGCAAAGGCCCCAGGTGGAAGCTCATCTGAGGAATGAATGGCAAGGAAGCCAGGATGACTTGGCTGGAGAAACTGAAGGGAAGATAAATAATGTCAGAGTCAGATCATACCAAAAACTTCAATTTCTACTCAGAGAGAGGAAGACATTGAAGACTTTTAAGCAGAGGAGCAATATGACATTATTTGAATAGCCTTGGTCCTGCTGCTGCTGTGCTGAAATATACTACAGAGGAGGCCAGGGCAGGAGCAGGAAGACCAGTTAGGGGGCTTTCTCAATATTCAGGGGAGATAGAGTCAATGGTGACATCATGATTACTGCTTTTTGAGGGACTGTTTGTTTTAATTTTTTTCCTGTAAAAAGAGCTATAACAACAAAATGTATAAAGTATGTTATTGTGACAGCTAGAACCTTTGGATTCCTAGAACTTAAGAGTTCCAGAGAATAGGTGACCAAACTTTACCAAAACTGAGATTTAAATTCTAGTCTTATACCTCTCTTTCATAATGTAGGTACCAAATTTATGAGATTAAATTGACTAGGAAAAGTGAAACTACTGTGCACTTCCAACACAATTCCTTGATTTTCACTTCGTTAGAACTCTTAAACTATGGTTGCCACACAAAATTCAGGATGTTCAGTTAAAATTTAATTTCTGATAAAGGATGAATCATTTTTAGAATATGTATTGCAAATGTTGTGTGGAATAATACTAAAGAAATATTCATTGTTTATCTGAAATTCAAATTTAACTGGGCATTCTATATTTTCATTTGCTAACACCTAGTAACTTTTCCCTGAACTGATGGGATTTTTAATATTTTCTCTGTTCCACATTATGCCTTACCTTTCTGGTGAGGGTGGTGGAGGGGGAGGTGTAATTAGCTTGGACTGAAAGTGAGAGGCTTCTTTTTTTTTGAATAATCTTTTTGCTTTGGCCTTTAGCTTTCTTCTTCGTTGCTTGAACTTGGGCATGATTTCTGTAGAAAAATTTTTTTTTACAATTTTTATTGAAGAATAATATATATAGATAGAAAAGTGCACCAATCTTAAATGTATAGTTCAATGAATTATCACAAAGTGAATACACCCTTACAACTTCCACCTTGGTTAGGAAATAGGTCACTACAAGCATCCCAGAAGTATGCTGAAATGGAGAAAAACTTAAACCCAGATTTAAACTATCTCTAGAGAGACCTTGGCTTTGGCATTATATCACTGTCTAATTTTTAAGAAAATTTAAAAATTAGTTTCATGTGTCTAATTTTGTTTTCATTGACTTGATTTTCTTCATGAAGTCAAATGAATTTCCCTTTCTTTATAACAGAAAATGGCTATCATTGGGTAATGGTGTGTGATTAAAAGAAATTTTCTTTGCCAGTAACATTTACTGAGCATCCACTGTAATAGGTGGAGTTGTAGTGGAAGAAAGAAAATGAACCATTTATCAAATGCCCATTTACTATTAGGCACCTTCCAATACGTTTTCTCAGTGAATCCTCACTATCCTGCAAGATATTATCTCTGAGGAAGAGGGTTTTTATTCCTATTTTTACATAAGATTAAACTGAGGCTTAGAGAGAGTAGATGATTTGTCCAATGTAATACAATAAAGTATTAAGTCCAGATCTGTAAGTCTCCAAAAACCCATGTTCTTCCTAATATAGTGTGGTGCAATAGTAGATTAATAGGCGACATACAATGAAATAACCATTACCCCAAATCTAAACAAATGGGTGTTTCAAAACATTTATTTTAAAGCATGTTTTAAAAACTCTCTAGTATATATTTTAATACAGATCCTTTTCTGAAGAAAATTAAGTTAGAGCTAGCTTGAAGTCAAGTTCTAGAGGCCCTCCCTGTTTTTAGCTGTTGCTGCCTGAGAACAAAGATGTCATTCTTCAAGTAGCAGAACTAAAAAGTGGTCTCAAGGGCTGGGCCTCCTTCCCTTTACACATACATTTGAATAGGAACAACTGGCCTTTAAATTATACATTCATTCCACTTTTGTTCACCTAGTAACTTTCCAGCACTTGGTATGCTGCTCTAGCCTTGCTCAGCTCTCAGATTCCACTGGCTAAAGAACCTACCTCCACCACTGTGAGCTGTAAAAACTGTGAAGTGGCTTAGTTAGTTCTAAGAGCTCAGGACTTGCAGAGGGTACCCCTAATGGCAATGTGTGATAGTGCATAAATCAACAGCCCTACTAGGAGTAGAGGTTCTTCACAGCCCCTCACTGAACTAATTGCCAGGCCTCAAATTAATAGAGCCTTTTCCTTAGTTGTTCTTAGAGGCTTGGGAGACACACCAAAAAACAGTTGACTTCAACTTCATTACATCACTTTTTCTTCCTGCTGAAATAATGAAGGAAGGCCAAGCAGGAATGATGAAATACAAGGGATGTCTAAATAATTTACTCATTTAGAAAAAAAAAAAAAAGCAAAATAAAAATACTGTGAATAAAGATATTTAGGAAAGAATTGGAGGAAGCAGCAATCTTGTGATTGCCTGGGGAAAAAAAAAGGTTAGATAAACCTCCAAACTCATGCCCATGACCTTCTATGGAGAAATGTCACTGGAAACCTCTATCCAGGGCCCACAGTTCACTGGTTGGGGTCCCTAAAATCCAAGACTTCCATGGGAACCTCCCCATTCCTTGTCTTCCATCCGCCTCCTTGCGGCTTTCCCCACTTTGGTTCTCTCTCTCCCCCTGATGTGTTTTGTTAGAGATCAAACTGACATATAGTGGCTTCCTGCTTCCCTTTCCCCCTATATTCATCTGTCTCTAAGTTATGAAAATGAACTTTAGAAAGGAGCTGGAATTCCGGTTGAGCTTGGTGGATTGACTCTATACCTTTATCTCCACTCCAATGGTATACTGGGATTGGCAACTGCTACATTTTCAGGAAGTCTGAAAGTCAGTTAACACATCCACTATGAAAATTAAATTATATAAACTTACAATTAGATAATTTATATTTAAAAGGTAATCAGTAAAACTCATCACTTCCTAATGATTTTATAATTATGTATGCTTTTGAGGTTGTTTACTGCATTATATCTATATAGTGAAAATGCTATATATAGAATGCTGTGTAACTGCTCAATTCTTTCCAACTCCCCATTCAGTGACTTCACGTTGGAAACTTAAAATTGGCCATGCTGGGAGTATTTACACCACAAATATTATAAAACACTACAAATTAGAGCTTGACTTATTATTTTGTTGATTGTTAAGAAAGTGAGGAAGATGTTAATAATACAGATTAAACTTAAAAGAGTGTCCTCTCTGTAGTTGTTACATTGTGAACCAGCACAAAAAATCGAGGCATATTATTCTAGTATTTGAAAACTATTATCTGATTCATCAAAGAAGTTCCTTACATAACTAAAGTGGCATTCCAACATAAATATTTGTGTATTGCTTTTGACTTACTCTATTGAGTAAATGAAAATATCAACCAACATTCATATCAAGACTACACTTGTTCATAAATTGCAACCATAGGTTGACTACAGATACAAGAAGTCTGCAAAAATCAACAATAGCATTCTGTGAGAATCAATTAGTTATATAAAAATGTATAAGAAAGAGTACTATATGTTTTATTATTGTATATAGTAATCATAACATATTACCTTATATCACTAAATTTATATTAAAATTATGCCTATATTTATTAAACATTTATTAGCACACTACTACTCTACGCCCTTCTAAAATATCATGAAAAAGGCAATAAAGGAATAAAAAAGGCCTAAACCCACAGGACAAAGAATGGGAGCAGAGACTACAGTTGATGATATATGGAAACTAAATTATGGAAAAGGGAAAGCAGATGGATGAGTGGTAACTGACTCAGAGTAGAGGAAAGCTGAGGCTTGGCTGCCTGTGGGAGGGGAGCTATTAGGTTGGTGCAAAAGTAACTGCGGTTTAAAAGATTAAAAATAATTGCAAAAACCGCAATGACTTTTGCATCAAACTAATAATGGGAAGCCAACAGGAAGCAAGGCAATTCCCAGAACTTTGAGAAGATTCAGGCCTTGAAGGCACCCAGCACCTCTGAAGGTTTTGGGTAGGGCTAACATAGGATTGATTAAAAGCTTTTATAAGGGGTGGATAGGCCTCTGAAGTCTGTCCTCCAGTCCTGGCAGCCAGGCAACTGCCTGGCTTTCACATCCTCTCCAGTAAAGACAGCCAGGTTTATTTTCTGGAGAAGTTGAACCATAGAGGTGCTGAATTCTGGGCCACCAGGCATATGTAGCAGGATCATGTGTGTATCACCATATACAAGATAGGGGACTGCAAAGTGAGACTTTCAATCTTCTACAGCTCAGCAACCAGAACACAGGCTACCAGGTTTAATTCCCTGCCTCAAACCCCCACACCCCTCATTCCCCCACGCAGGAGACCAGAAGATTCCTATCTAGGGAAATTGGCTGGCCCAAGAAAAAAGACCTACAAATACTGACATTTGGGGTTCCCTCCAAAGTAGCAAGTCCTTGAGCAATTACCACTGATGTGCCCACAGTTTGCTAGTATCTATCTCCCCTACTTCGAGCTTCCAAATCATCTCTTTGTGCCTTCCTTTGACACATACCAGCCAAAGATCAGCCATTTTAGGAAAGTCTCTAACGTGAAAGACAGAGACCACAAATAAACAGAAAAAAAAAAAAAAAAAAAAAGCATTTCCATTTTAAAGGAAATGGAAAGATGCAGGAAGCAGAAGAAAACTTAAGAAAAAAAACACAAATATCTTCAGAAAATTAGATATTGCATTCAGGAAACAAGAAGGATGAGAAAAAGCTTTTAAAAATTAAAAATAGCAGCAATTTTAAAAATGTCATAGAACATTTGGAAGATAAAAGTTTTAGGAGGGAACAGAGAAAATGGAGACTTTTATCAAATAAACAACACAAAAATATTCCCTAGAACTGAAGGACTTGAATTTCCAGATTGAAATGGTCCACTCAGTATAATGAATAAGAGAAGATTCATGTTGAGGCACGCCATCATATAAGAACAATAAAAATAAAGGGATTCTGAAAGCTTCCAGAGAAAAAAAACAGTCTAGATATCGAGGACTGAGAATAGAATGGCATCAGACTTCAACAGCAATACCGGAATTCTGAAGGAAAATGTTTTCCATCCTAGAATCCTATACCTGGCCAAACTTTCAGTCAAGTGTAAAGAGAATTCAGATAAATAATGGGAATTTCCAGGGTAATGGTGACCACAAGTCCCGGGAAGACAGCTTTGAAACAGGCCTAGGGCAGGGGTCAGCAAACATTTTCTGTAAAGGGCCAGATAATAAATATTTTAGGCTTTGTAAGCCACCTGATTTCTGTTAAGACCACTCAACCCTGCCTCTGTAGCATCAAAACAGCCATAGACAATACTTAAATCAGTGCAGCTATGTTCTCGTTTTTTTTATGGCCACTGAAATCTGAATTTCATATAATTTTCATGTGTCACAAAATATTGATCTTCTTTTGATTTTTTTCAACGATTACAAATTGTAAAACCATTCTTAGCTCATAAGATGTATAAAAACAGTAGTTTGCTGACCCCTGGCTTAGAGCACATACTGCTAGTGAAGTGAGCAAGAGTGACAGAGGGTTTCAGCAACAATGTCTCTAAGGAAAAAAAGAAAACAGATAAATTACCTAATGAGTTTGACCATTCAAGCAGAGTTGACTTTTTTTTTTTGTAAAGTTGGGGCCAAATGAGTGACAGGTGCTTAAAAAAGTAAGTATATAAAAATGGATGGGAAAAAAGTTGTACAAGAAATATAATCATAGTAACATTATATGTTCTGTTGTTACACAATATTTAATAGTATAAACAGTGAATGTTTATTTAACCAAAAATGATGATATAGGTATATTGGGAAGACAGAAGGAGAGAAAGTAGAAATCAGTAGTTATCTATTTTATATAGTGTCTAAATTTGAAACAAACTAAAAAAGAAATAGTATTATAAGCATGTCATGTCGAAACATGGAGGAAATAATTTCAAGAGTGGATAAGTGTTGCCTTTGGCAAGTGGGAGTCAGGATTATAAGGAGGTGATTCAGAGGACTGCCATTTTTTGTTTTGTTTCTAACGATAATAAGCCTTGACAGTTAACCTTTGGTATGTATTATTAGCTTGAAAAACAGAATACTGCCTTTTTGAAATTGGGCCATCTCTTTCTAGCTCTTTCCTGGTGGTTGTTCTAGTTCTAGTGCCCATGCATTCAAATTTGTAGAGTTCTACACAAGCAGATGCATGTCATTTTGGAGATCATTTTCAATCAAAAAAAATCTAAGAACTAAATCATATTTCTCCTCTCCTGTGTGTGTGTGTGTGTGTGTGTGTGTGTGTGTGTGTGTGTGTGAAAGAGAGAGAGAGAGAGAGAGAGAGAGAGAGAGAGAGAGAGAGAGAGAGAGAGAGAGAGAGACCTGGGCATTGTCATTTTATCTAATAGCCTTCTAATTAATACAGTAATTAGCATATGCAGAGAATTTAAAGAATATATAACATCAGTCAGGGTAGAAAGATGCAGTCTGAGATAATTCTTAGATTAATGTTCCATTCAAAACTAGTCACAGGTCTTTCAAAAATTAAAGGTCATTAATTCCTGCCTGAAACAGGACAGTGGATTCAGCAAGCTAAGGTTTGTTTTATTATCATTGCTTTATTAAAAGCGTTAGATACTCTGCAGAGGACAACTGTCCAGTTGAAAGAGTATATAGCAGTCCTCCTTGAGGTTAAAACACATATACTTGTCTCCTTTCCAAAAGAATAATGAGACACACAAATTCTTTTTCAAACATACAAATTCTTGGGTTAGGTGGGATTCTAATTGCTAATACTAGATAGAAGCTCATGATTACTTGAAGTATTTTTCCTGTTTTTTAAATTTCCTTCCTTGTTTTGAAAAGATCTTAAGGCCAATTAAAAAAACGCTGTACCATAACATGATTACAAAAAGGTTAAAAAAAAAAAGGTAAGTAAGGAAATGAGGATAGAACAGTATAAAATATATTATAGATAACACTTATATACATATATTCATATACATGAATAAGAAATATTCCTCTGATAATTCATGCTATCTCTTCTCCTTACCATCCTTCCCCTTTCTGTCCTTTAACTTCAGTTGCCTTTGCCATCTTTCTCCTGGGCTTTCCCCTGTTTTTGTCTTTTGCTATAGTCTATTTGCCCCTACTCTTCTTATTTTGAAAAAAAAAAAAAACTTTTCCCCCCTTCTTCCGAAAATTTTTAAACCTTTAGAAAACTTACAAGAATAATATAGTAAACACTTATATATCATTCACTTGGATTCACCAATTGCTATCTGTTATCTCTCTGTATGGGTGTGTGTGTAAAATATATAATGTGCATTATACATAATATTTAAAATATATAACATATGAAATACATTATATAATTATATATTTATATAAATTTGGTTTATCCCACTGGGTACCTTTTATATATCATACGATATATATACACACCCCTCTACAGAAAGGTAACAATTGGTGAATCTAGGTGAGTGATATATGAATGTTTATATATATGTACACACACGTAAGTTTATGTTTTTGGTTGAGCAGAGTTAGTTGTAAACATCATGATACTTCACTCCTAGATACTTTAGCTTGAATTTACTAACATGGACATGGACATTCTCCTACAAAACCACAATCATAATCAGGAAATTTAACCTTGATGTTATCTAATAAACAGTCCCTATTCAAATTACCCCAATCATTTCAATAATATCCTTCATAGCTGCTTCCTTTCCCTTTCCACATTGCATCTAACTGTAGTGTCTCTTAACAATTCATAATAGTTCCCCAGCATTTTTATATAAGTATTTGCCTGTCTTCATATTTATACTTCTGAAGAGTCCAGGACAGTTGTTTTGGAAAACGTTCCTCAGCTTGGGTTTATCTCAGTGTTCCTCCAGTGATCCTCCTGCCTTCAGTCTTTCTCCTTGTCGATTCAGTTTCTATACTATTACTAGAGTTAGTTTTTTAAAACAAAAATATGATCCTGATATTCCCTTGCTTGAAAGTATTTGAAGGTTCCATATCACCCACTGAATACACCAAATTCCTTAGCACACCTTTCAAAGCTTTTCACAATTTAGCTCTAATGGCCCTTTGCAGCCTCATCTTTTTTAGTGACTAGCAGTTTGTACTTCAGGTATACCAAACACCAAATACTTTCTATAGTGTTATCAGCCTTTGCCCCTGCTTAGGGTTATCTTCTTCCTGGTCAACTTATTTTGCCTTCAAGAAACTGTCACTTTTTCTCACAGATACTTATTGAGTGTTTATAATCCACTATGTACTATGGTAGGTGCTGGGATACAATTCTGAACAAGACTAACATAGTCACTGTCCTTATAGAATTTATACTGGCTGAAATGTCATCTCAGTTGAGCTTCTATAGCACTTCATGTGTGTTGTGTACCCCTTGAGCTGGCTCTGACTTTGGGCAACCCTGTGAATGACTGATGTCCACATGTCCTGTTTTCAACAGCCCTGAACAGCTCCAATAGACTCATGCCAGTGGCTTATTTTTTGGAGTCAATCCATCTCATATTTGGTCTTCCTCTATTTCTGCTGCTTTCTATTTTTCTCAGCATTATTGTCTTTTCCAAAGAACCCTGCCTTCTCATGATGTACTCGAAATAGGACCACTTTAGTTTTGTCATTTTTGCCTCCAGTGATGTTTCAGGTTTCATTTGCTCTAGAATCCTTCTTTTGCTTGCATGTTCGTCACTGAACTGGATTACGAGCTTTTCAAGGGTTAGGATAAATTTTATTCATCTTTGTTTCCCCAGGACCTAAAGTATATCAGGTACTAAATAATGTTTCATTCACTAAATGATTAAAAGAAATGATTCCTGTTAAGTGTTAGATAGCAAGTGTTCTCTCTTTTAGTTAACGAATATGCTTTAATACAATTAAATTCTGGAAAATCTCTTGGTGAGGGAGATTTTCAGCTCTTCAAATCATACCACACCTTCATATAGTTAAAAGATGGGTCTAACCCTATTTTCAGTAGGGAGATGCAATAAATAATAAAGTAAGAATTACAATCTTCTGCCAGAGTTGGCACTGTTTCTTCTATTAAAACTCCACCCTGTGATATGAAAAGAGCTTTTGGTCAGGGGGCACCTCCAAAGCTGTGGCAACAAAGGAAATGACAATTGCATTGCATTTCTATCCTCCTAAAATACATTTTTATGGCGGTTTCTTACACTTTCCCATAAACAGCTTTCAGTCAATTTATGTTTCCATTAACAGTTCAATTGATTCTTGAACATCCATAGGGCTATTTCCGGTACTTGATTATAATTAATTTTACGTTTTATGCTGTGCAGTATTGCTTTTTTAGTTCCTGGCTCTTTTATTCTAAAGAGATCGCAGCTCCCTAAAACCTAGTCTAGCACATAGTAAACAGGGCACACTTCTTAAATTGACACTCTCCAGAACTTCGGACGACATTAAGACTACATCAAGGAACACAGTAATACCCCTTTCAAGAAATGAAGGTTCTCGAACTTTAATGTGCATAAGAATCACCAAGGGGATGTTGTTGAAATGCATATTCTGATTAAGTAGGTCTGGGTGGAGCCCGATAATTTGTTTTTTAACAAGCGCCCAAGTAATTCAGATGCCGTGGTCTGTGGACCACACATTGAGTAGCAAAAACATAAAGGCAAAAGGAAGGCATATGCTTTGCTCCAAAACATATTTTGCAGAGTGTTAATTAAATAGAAGTATGGTTGGGGCGCAATCGGGCCGACCACTTCTTACCCAGCCTCAAACCTCCTCTTCCGCGTTCCATCTCCACCCCCGAGTCCCGCCAAAGTCCCCACCTCCGTAAACCGTAAGAACACAAGCAGCAACAGGCCCAGCTACGGAAAACGCGAGCCCACGTAACAAAGCAAGATATTCCTGCACTTACTAGTCTAAGAGCCCAGGGATTAGATGTCGTCTAGGCAGTAGCCTCGCCCTCTCCATGAAGAAAAATTCAAAATTAAAACCTTATCGTGGAGGGACCAATCATAGACATGCTCTCTCCAGGATTCGTTCTCCCTGAAGCGTAGGAGCACAGAATGGCTTGTGATTGGCTGAGACAGCATCAGGCTCCGGCCAATCAGAGTTGAGGAGCTTCTGTGAATAAGGGGAAAGGTTGGAGCGAAGGGGAGGGGAAGCCGGAGAGGAAAGGAGGTGTGTCAGTTCCCCTGTGCTGTTTATGGAAGCCTTAGCGTAATTGGGTGGCTCGTCTTCCGATTGCACCAATCGCAATGTTCTCTATTGAGTCCTAACTATGAAATTGAAAGTAGAGTTGAAGGTACAGCCAATGGAAAAAAAAGGGGGCACAGCAGCCAATCCTCCTGCGGCGTTTTGTGTCTTTGCCCAACAGGAAAAGGTGTTTCATGCGGAGAGGCGTTACCTAGTCGCCAATGGGCGGGCGCCCGTGAAGCAGGTGAGCCAATGAGTGCAAGATGTTGAGTGACAGCTGTCCAATAGGGACCCTCAGTGCTAGTATGGTTTGCGACTTAAGCGCCGCCGCGGTCTGAGGAATGTCAACTATTCAACATGGAGGAGGAGGTCGATAAGCTGGAATTGATGGTGAGTGTAAAGTGAAGGCGATCTACTGGGTAGTTTATTTTCCCCCGATGGTCTCCAAAGTGGGACGCAGTTTGGAATCGCCGGAAACCCTGGGTGGCAGAGTCTGGACCAGACTCGAGTTCCCTCCTCCTGCACCAAAGGGATTCGCCGCCGCCTGGTCTTTTAACCGCCGTGGGGAAGGGGTTACATCCGGGAAGCTCAAGAGGGAAATGGCGGGAGATGCTGAGGGTGTGGGGCCTTTGGAATTCCTTGTTCCTTCCACCTTTCCGCCCCTCAAGGAGCGGTGGCTGGTGCAGACATTTGTATTTCCACCAAAAAGACGAATGGAATGGTCCCAAAACGCCCCAAGAAAGGGAGAGGTCGTTCACACTCCAAGGTGGGGTGGGGTGGGGTGGGGTTAAACCCAGTGGGATGGAGAGAAATCCCTGGAAGGCTGAACAGT
The DNA here is from genome assembly GCF_057876585.1 of Rhinolophus sinicus. Lineage (NCBI taxonomy): Eukaryota > Metazoa > Chordata > Mammalia > Chiroptera > Rhinolophidae > Rhinolophus > Rhinolophus sinicus. The sequence continues at coordinate 29,343,768 of NC_142512.1, forward strand.
TCGCGTCCTCCAAGGCGTGCAGAGAAAGTCTGAGAAAGGATGCTAGACTTGAGTGCACAACTTCCTAGCGGCCTAGGAAACCCCGCAACCAGTTTCTGTTTGGCCTGAAGGTGGAAGACAGCCCTTGGGTGGCGTGGTGCGGGGGCAGCGAGCGATGGGCATCTGAACCACGAGCTTGTTTCCTGGAGCGCCGGCGGGATTGGGACATGGGAGGCTCCCTGCTCTTAAGTTGCCTCGTTTCATTCATTTGTGAAAGTAGGGGGCGGGAACGAATAAGTGGAAAGGACTCCCGCTGCTGCTTGGCCTGCTGGAAGGCGCCAAGCTGGAGAGCTGTCCTAGTTTTCTTTTATGGATCCTTCCCTTACTTGTCCTCTTTATTTCCTCTCCTCCGTCCCTAGACTACCAGCTTGATCGCCCGCGCTTTTTTCTTCTTACTTACCTTGTTTATCTTTAGCCCTCCCCCGTCTCCCTTACCAGTTTTGGGGATTGGGCTGGCTTCCTTTAAAAAGTGAAATTCGGAGGACGCACCCATCATTGAGTTCCTGTCAATTTTCTTTTGTTAAATAAAAACAAGATTAAAGAAGCCGAAATTTTTCTTCACCCGCTCTGTGCCCCCCCCCCCCCCCCCCCCCGCTGCCATTCCCTGGCATTACTCATTTGTGCCTCTGTTGCTCCCGGCAAACTGACTCTTGGGTCACTTTAACATTTGCGCATGTAGTGATTCTGGAAGAAAATGAGTACCATACTCGCTCCTATTCCCAGAAAATGTGAGACCTTGATAATACTTATTATTTTCTTCCGCTGTATTAATGAATTGTAGTGCCTCATGTAGACAAATTCGATTTGAAGGCTTTCAGTTGCTTCTAACGTTTTGAGTTTCAGTTTTCTTGGGTGTGGGGTGGTGGTTGTGGAGATATGGCGGGAGAGGAATGACAGAGAAGAAGGAAGAATTTCTGGAGCTTTCCAAACCTGTAATAATGAACTTTTATTTCAAAGTTTTGTTATTCGTATCATTAACTGTCTTAAAAAAAAAGTATTATAGTAGTTTGATTCTATAACGTTAACACTGTTTGGACCTTCTCACTCATTCTGAATTCCTCCCTCCAGATAGATATTTCTGCCTAATCGTAAGATGCTAAATATTAATTTTGCTTTTAACAGCCCCACCCCCAAGTTGGCTGTTTAGTTTGGAGGTACCAATTAAGCCTTGTCTGGACTTTGCAATGAATAAGTCAACATTCTCACAGGACTTTTTTTTTAAAGATTGAACACACTTTATTTTAAGGAGAAAACAATTAAATGTAGATCTTGGAAAAAAGTAGGTTTTAGAAAATTATGAAGTAGCCAGACTCAAACTTTTAGATGTTTGAATGATGGGGTAGTTTTTAAAAAATTCTCTTTGAAAGAGGATGAGAAGAAAGCAGGTCTTTTCTTAAATTCCTTGCAAGTAACCTAGTGGTAGCTTTCCCCACCTTCTCCCCCCTTCAAGTTATTTGTTTCCATACTCATTAGGGTTTAAAACATATATTTGAACTATTACCTTTATTACTGCTTTGTATTGATTGGATAGTAAAAGATGGCACATCTCATCTTCAGATTTGCTTTTAGAAAAAAATGTATCTGAACAAGTTTAGTTTCCAAGATTCTAAAGGTAAATCATCTCCTCTACAATCCTCTGATTTTTGTTGAATTATATGCGGCCCAGGATTTGAGGTCAAGACATTCATGCTCCAGCTGTTCTGAATTTGAATTCATTTCTTAGTAGGCTCAATTCAACCAAATAGCTGAATTGGACCATTTAAAAGAAGGTTAGTGACCATAATGGAAAATATTTTTGTATCAATCAACATTATTAATGGAGGAATAAACTCATTACAGGGTAATCTTTGTTCTCTAACTTTTTTCCTTCAGGTATTGAGTGAGTGGTATTTGTCTAGTGACCCTCTTGTGGTACCAGTGACCTTTTGTGATACCACTAGTGGTTGTGTACAAAAGGTAGTGCGATGTGATACTATAATACTATTTCTATTTATACTTCTGGGTTTACATCTGACCTTTGAATGGTTTCTTACCAGTTAGAAGGTTAACGTGTTAATTGGCTTGAATTCAAGGAAACCTGATACTTTAAGCTTGGATCCCCCTCCCATGATCCCATTGTTATTTTCTCCATGATTTTTCTAAGTTTGAAGTAAATGGAGATGATCTCCTATATTTAAAATGCTTTAGGGATTAAGTGAAAATTTTAAATCCCCTTCCATATATTCAGTTAGGTAGGACTAATGGTGTCTAGTTTAGGGACACATTGATTCCCTGGAAGTCTGTAAACTCTTGAGATTAAAAGCCCTAAAATGGTAAGTGATTTTTGTATTGTAATTTAGATTCCAGAGGGAGAGATTGGGTATATAGAGATTGGGAAACTTATTTTACTTTTCATTTGTTTTCTTTGATAGTCTTACCCAAAAGACTTGTTTTATGTGGCAGTTAATCAATTGTTATGGAGGAGCTTACGAATATGTATCAATAGAACAGAAATATTTTTCACAACTTTGTCTTAGTAGTAATTACAACCAGTTTTGTTAATACCAGTCCTAAGGTACGTATTAACAATACCTGTGTTAATAACTTGTAAAGCTAGGACATATTTACAAAATTCCTTTCTACATCTATGCATGTTTCTATTTGAATATGAATCATAGGTTAGTTATCAAAAAACAGTATCACTTTGATATTTAAGTCTTGTTTTTTTAAACATTGATATAAATGTTCTTATATCAATGGAGGTCTTCTGTCCAAAACGGCAATTCTTCTTTAAATTCTTTTTGCACTGAAGCTTCGACTGATGCAAGATGCATTTGTATTCCTTTCCTACTGATTACTGCTAACGAATGCTCTGACTTTATTGCACTACTGTACTTTACAGCTAGCAGTGCAATAGTATTGTCAAAGCATCTGAAAGCAGGATGCACACCGAATTTTGATTCTTGCCTTACATATATTTCTTCAGTATCTGTGAGTAATTTACCACAACCTTTGTTGCTGAAAACTGTATAATCTTATTACCAAAAGTATATCTTTTAGAAAGCTATAATTTGGGAAAAAAATAAGTTTTTAACTAATTAAAAACTCCCTACTGTAATGCATTATGAAACACACTAAGAGAATAATTTTTATAGCTTAAGTTGTTATGGTTTACTATAAATGAGTAGTACTTTGTAATTTGCTTCTTTCTGTAACAGATTTGGACAGGCTCTAACAACTCTCAGATTTTATTTAATTGAATTTTAAGATGAATTAGTAAGTGCTGAAAACAATGTCTGCTGTATCTTTCCTGTGGTAACTTGCCCCGTACCTTAATTTGTGTATTATGTAGTAAATGCTCAAATTTAAAACTTAAGAATGCTTGTTTTAAAGTTCTTTTTGTAATTATGAGATATAATAAAGTGTGAATCCATCACTATTTTTTTGTAATCAATGTTATTGAGATATAGTTCACATACAATAAAACAACCAATTTTAGGTATGCACTGTGATGAGTTTTGCCAAATGCGTACAGTCATGTAGCTACCATCACAGCCATGATAGAGAACCTTTCCATACCCTTAAAAAGTTCCCTTATACCCTTTTTGAAGGTTTGCAGTTAACCTTCTCCTCCCAAACTCCCCGGCAACCACTGATCTCTAATTTTGCCTTTTCTAGAATTTCATATAAATGGAGTTATATATGGCATGCAGTCTTTGTGTCTGGCTACTTAGCATGCTTTTGAGATTCATCCATGTTGTACGTATTAGTAGTTGGACTGTTTTTATTGCTGAATAATATTCCTTTGTACAGAATAGCACACATTGTTTAGCTGTTCATCAGATTATGGACTTTGGGTTATTTCCAGCTTTTGCCTATTATGAATAAAGTTGTTATAAACATTGTAGTGCAAGTCTTTGTGGGGACATAATGTTTTTGTTTCTCTTGGGTTTCATGATAAATATATGCTTGATCTCGTAAGAAACTGCTGAAATCGTTTACAAAGCTATGTACTGGGGCTCCAGTTTCTTCATATCCTCAACTCCTTGTATTGTCAGTCTTCATTTTAGCCGTCTTCATAGGTGTGTAGTGGTATCTCGTAGTTGCAGTTTGTATTTCCTTAATGGCTAATGATATTCAATATCTTTTCATGTGCTTATTTGCAGTTGGTGTATCTTTAGTGAAGTGTTAAAACCTTTTCCCTATTTTCAAATTGAGTTGTCTTTTTATTATAATCATAAGAGTCCTTTAATTTTCTCTGTTATTTGCCTTCTCACTTAAAAATTTTTGATGAAGTCCAATTTAGACATTTTATCCTTCTATAGTTTATGCTTTCTATCTCACAAATCTTTGCCTAATTCAAGGTCATAAATGCGTCTATGTTTTCTTCTAGAAGATTTAGAGTTTTAGTTTTTACATTTAGATCCCTGTCCATTTTGAGTTAATTTTTGTATATGGTATCAAGTAAGTGTGAAGGGTCTTTTCTTTTTGCATATGGATATCCCCTTGTTCTGGTACTGTGTTTCCCCGAAAATAAGACCTAACTGGGCAATCAGGTCTAACGCGCCTTTTGGAGCAAAACTTAATACAAGACCCATATTATATTGTATCGTATTGTATTGTGTTGTGTTGTGTTGTATTACTATATTATGACTTGGTCTTATAATAAGAGCGGGTCTTATATTAATTTTTGCTCCAAAAGACACATTAGAGTTGATTGTCCGGCTAGGTCTTATTTTCGGGGAAACACTGTACCATTTGTTGAAAAGAGTATCATTTCCCCAGTGAATTGCCTTGGTTCCTTTGTAACAAATCTACTGAACATGTATGTATGGGTAGATTTATTTATTTTTGAACTCCATTTTTTTCCGTTATGTCGTATCACACTGTCATAATAACTGTAGCTTTATAGTAAGTCTTGAAATCATCTAGATCAAATCAAAACTTTGCTCTCTTGTTTTCCAAATTGTTTAAATTATTTTACATTTCCAAATAATCTTTTTGTCAATTTCTACAAAAAAGCCTGCTGGTGTTTTGGGATTATGTTGAATTGAAAGAAAGAATTTGGGGATAATTGATATCCTGACAATACTGTTTCTTCTGATGCATGAGCATTATCTATCTTTCCATTTATTAGGTCTTTTAAAATTTCTCTCAACAGTGTTGTACCGTTTCAGTGTATAGGTCTTTATAATTTTTTAATAATCTGCTTAATGTGATTTCTACTGGTGCTCTATATTTTACAAGTAGAGCAAGAACAGTTACAACACGTGTTCTAAATTCATTGAATTTCAGAAAAAAGTAAGCTATTTGTTGAGCAAATGTCTTTATAAAGCGACTGGGAGACTAGATACCAGATGTAAGTAAGATACCTGACATATTAGGCATGGACTCAAGGACATCATTTGTAGGGAATTAAGAACACGATTGCTCATTATAAAACCATTTTATCCCAAGTTTTATATGTAAAATTTTATTCCAAATTAAATATATGATATCCTTCTGAATTACCTCCCCTGGCCTCAAGTGCAGCTGTTTTCCTCTTCTGGCTTTTAATTTCCTACCATTTACCAGTGGCTTATTAAAGCAGTAGGTAGAATTTTGTGTTGTTTAATAAAGTAGGATATTACATGGGAGGAACTGAGGGGAGAAAACTGCTTAATTTGAGGAATTCATTTCTTTTCTCTGAAAAAGTGAACTGATAACAACATAATACATTTCTTTTTAGATATCATTGAATTTTTTTTTTATCCAGAGCTTGTACAACTATAAAGTTTTTTTTTGTGTTAAAAGGCTAAATACTAATAAAATAAGAATAAAAAATGTATCAATTTGTAAGGAGAGGGAAGGATTTTTTTTCTGCCTTAAACTATATTTTGGTGTGACATCTTCAATATTAGGAATAGGGTATGAAAGCCATACATATAAGCTCATTTGAAAATGAAGCAGGAAATTTTTGTCTTTCTTGGAGCAAAGTATAAGTTTTAAACAAACAAAAATATCTTACCCTTGTTAACCAAAAATAACACAAAGTTTCAATATCAAGAATATCCCAGATAAATAAAATTTGTTCTTAATTAGATTTTAAAGATTATACTTTTAATTTATTTTAATATATAGCATTTTAAAAGTTTGAATAAGTGAATTCTTGATTCTTTGATTCAGTGTTTTTGTTCTCATTTTATCAATGAGGAAATAATCTTAGTTTTCACTAAGGTTTTCATGTAGTGGTTTAGTGACTGTAAAATAAATTTAGTTTTTCAGAACAATTTATTTTTGTTAAGAAATGCGAGAGTTGTAGCTTTTATAAATTCCTCCTCTCTCCACTTAATTTACCTATTATAGATGACAGTACTCCATACTTTCTTCAATAAGTGTTACTAGGGCAGGTTACTACAAAAGACTAACGACATTAAGGAACTTCTCTGGGACACACAGATAAATTGAATATATTAAGATAGATGCCATGATGGGACAAGTAAATACCAGGTGTTATGGGGGTACATTGGAAAGAGGCACCTAATCTGGGGAAGGCTTCTTAGAGGTGAGATATAATCTGAGACTTGAAGGGTAAGTACTAGGGATTAGTCAATGATGGAAATGGGAAATGTTTTAGGCAGAGGAAACAATGCATGTGAAAGTCCAGAGGAGAGAGGTGTTGCACAATTTGGGGAAACTGTATGTGGTTCGGTAGAGTGTTGAGGTGAGCAGGAGTGCTGAGATGAAGAACCAGTAAAATCAATATTCTAGCTATTAAGTGGGAAACCTCTATCTCACCTTTTTCTTTATTTCAGTTGTACAACATAATGAGTAATGTTGTATATATTGTGAAATGATCACCACAATAAGTCTAATAAATCTGTCATCAGAGTTAGAAATTTTGTTTTCTTGATGAGAGAACTTTTAAGATCTACTCTCAGCAACTTTCAAATATATGATACAGTTTTAATAGCTATAGTCACTGTACTGTACATTACATCCCCACTTGGTTATTTTTATATTTGGTCCTGTATGTGTCCATAGCACAATTAATGGAACCAAGGATCCTGAAATTAAAAAAAAAAAAAAAAAAAAAAAAAGGTTAAATAGAGTACTTCAGTTAATAAAACCAGCCTTCTACAGGCAGGAGCTCATGTGTACTATCCTAACAGTTGTTCCATAAAAGACTGCAAATTAGGAACTGATGAACCTGAAGCTTCTGCCTACTTTCTTCTGTTTTGATGTTGCTATTTGCCTGAAATGACATGTCTGTAACCTGGTGCTTGTGCATATTAATGCTTATCGGTTTCAGACAAGCATAGACATGCATTTGTTCTGTCTGGAAGAAAGTGGATAATAGTCAATTCTCCAGCAGAAATATACCAAAAAGCCCAATTGTGATTGTGTAGACATTAGAAGTGACCCTTAACTTTTTGGGAACTTGAAATATTTCTTCTTTAAAGAGGCTTTAAGCGGGTGGTTGGGTTCCCAGGCTGTTTGTTCTTTCAAATGAATGAATGGTCTTATATCCATTCCCTTAGGCTGTATATTAAAAACTATGAATACAAAAATAAAAAGACAAGGCTCTTACCAGCAAGAAATTTGAAATCAAGTGGTGACATTACCTTGCTAACAAATTATTATAATAGAATACATGAAATGGTAAGCTGGAGCCATGAACAAAATAAAATGAGAGTAAAGATGTTTCTAAATCTGCATTGGTGAGAAGGGAAGGTGAGGAAAGGGGAGCTTTAAGTAGATTCTTTGGTTAGTAATACACGTATAGCTAACCTAGGTCTAGGAGTATTAAGATACCTGATTCTCCCTTAAAAAAATATTTATATGGTAAATGCATGTCTAAGTCCAGCTGAATCTAGAACATACCTCTACCGGTTCCTCTCACCATAGACCAGACCACCATATTTTTTCCCCTTCACTTCCCTGTGGTTTGATGCTGTTCAGATGAGCTCTCTCACAAGAGGATGTGTTTGGAGTTTTGAGAGCACTGGTCCTTTTGAAAGGGAGCACTCATGTAGCAGTGAAAATCTATAGGTTGTTTGTAAAAAGGAAGCATTTTTAAATTGAAGAGCAATTATATATTTTTCTGCCAGATAGTTCAGTGGTATGTAATACAGTGTGCCTTTTACTTAAAGCCTTTAGCTGGTCACAATAAAAGCTAGCATAACAGAATATTATATGTTTATGAAATTAGCATGCTCTTAAAAAAAATAGTCAAAATTATTTCCTAAACTACACCTTCTCCCGTTTGTACAGTATCTTGATTACCATCTCAGGCTGCTTCCAAGAATGTCCAATTGGCAGAATGTAATTTGGCTCTTTGGGGCTTTAATATTGATTTCCATGGACTTTCCCCAGCTAAATTGCATGTATTATTACTCTTAGGATTGGTATAAAACTTTTCCCATTTATTTTTATCACTGATTTAGAATAAAACTCGTTTCTGAAATATGAATTTGTCTTGGGCTTTAAAAAAGTCACTAATCTTATTTTAAATGTTCTAATGCTCCTAAAATAAGATAGATAGCTAAATTAAACAGCAACCTCCCTGTTTACAAGGCCTCCAAGAGGCTAATTTATAACTGAGGGGATCTGTGAATGAAGTCTATCAGTATCACTTTGTTCCATTAATCAGACATTAATGAGTTTTGGAGACTATCATAATTGGTCAGTAAGTGTCCTAACGTGTAACTAAAAAATGTCCTGTTTAATCACCAGATCCTAGAACCCTATCGATATTGGCTCTGCTGTGTAAATAGGTCTGAGTAGTGCAATATTGCTTATAGGGTTTTGGTGTTTGGGAAGAACAGTGGGCAGGCTGCAACAACTGTAGCGGAAACTGAAGCAACAGCCATCTTTGTTCATGAAGAAAATAAATAGTAGAAGCTAGTTTTCAATATAAGTATTAAATCTGAAATTCAAATGTCAAATTTTAATATATTAGAAGGAAGCACTTATCTTTTCTAAGTTTTAATATTTCAATAAACTTGGGTTTTATTTGTAGTACAATGAAATAATCGAATTCCAGTGTTGAAAGGGATCTTGTATTTCCAACTCTGTCATTTAACAGGAGCCACCCAGAAAGATGGACTTATCTGGGGGGGGCCACATAGCTGGTTAGTGATACCAGGGCTAGAACTTCTGTCATGTATCTCAATTACTTTGTTTTCTTCTTTTCTGTACCATATAACCAGGCTGTGTTCAGAGGGAATTTTTAATGGACTAACTTTAGTGATATTAGATATAAAATTTTAAAAGAACTGATTAAATTTAATTTTAAAGTCTTTACATTTCCCATCAATGTGACTTTTATTGGCTTTAATGTTATGTATAACTTTGGTCTAACTACATAAAAAAGCAGTAATGAAAATAGAACTAGAAGCAAGTTACAGACTATTTCTTCATTGATAAGGTGAAGGGATCAGGTCAGAGAATCTTGATTGTTTTTGTTTCTGAACATTGCATTGGCATCTTTTTTTCTTTTTTGTCCTCTGCTTCATTAAGCCCACTGACTCCACTAATAAGTAAATATTTCCCCTATGTATTATCACAAAATATTATGTTCAGTTCTTCACAGAGGATAACATTCTAGTCTCAATCTGTTTTTCCTGTCTTTTAAAAAAAGCTTTTATTTGTGGTAAAATGTACATTAACATAAAACTTACCTTTTTAACCATTTCAAGTGTACAGAGCAGAGGGATTAAGTATATTTACATTGTTGTGCAACCATCACCGCCATTTATCTCCAGAACTTCGTCTTTCCAAACTGAAACCCTGCACTCATTAAACAATAGCTCCCCGCTCTCCCCTCCCTCTAACACCTGGTGACCATCATTCCACTTTCTATCTCTATGAACTAACTACTGTAGGAGCTTTTTATAAGTGGACTTACACAATTTGTTCTTTTGTAACTAGGTTATTTCACTTAGCATAATATCCTCTATGTTCATCCATGGTGTAGCATGTATCATGTTGAGACGGTTTTTCCTGTAGGCCCCCCCCCAAGAACTCAATCTCCCCCTTATTGGAGCTATCTCTGGCAAGCTCCCCCTAAGAGCTCTGTCCCCCCTTCCACCTCCCATACCTTATCAGAGATGACTCCTGCAGGCACCATAGTTAGAGGCCTCCCTGTCAAAACAAAGTTGAGGGATCACAGCTGCTAGGGATGGATCTCCCTGGCACCAGATTGCCCCCCCTCCCAACCCGGAGACCTGACCCTATAAAATAAAACGCCTGACCCCAGTTAGTGCTCAGTTCTTTGGGAAATATCCCACTGGGCCCACTAGTGTAATAAAGCTGAGTTCTCCTTGCCCTTTGGGTGCCATTTGTGTCTCTCGGTCCTCACCGTTTTTTCCACAACAATCAGAATTTCTTTCCTTTTTAAGGCTGAATAATATTCCATTGTATGTATATACTACATTTTGTCCATCTGTAAATGGGCACTTGGGTTGCTTCCACCTTTTGGCTATTAAAATAACGCTACTAATAACAGGAATGTACAAATATCTGTGTGTGTCCCTGCTTTCTGTTCTTTTGGGGGTATATCCAGAAGTGGAATTGCTGGATCACATAGTAATTCTACTTTTGAGTTTCCTGTCTTTTGAAGTCTGTTTAAAATTCTGTTTGTTCTCTCAAATATTTTCCAATTAGAAGTGTGAGCACATTACTTTAAAGGGGTACGGGAATTTAAAAATATATATTTTGAAAGGTATACATAGTATAAATGCAGCCAGGGGAGGGGGTAGAAGGCTCTGAATTTTAGCATTTATCAGTTTTCCTGGTGTAAATTTTTCTACCCTGGCTAATTTCAAGCTACCACCATAATGTTATTGAAAGTGGAGTTGGGAAGACGTGTAGTAGCACATGATATAGTATTTCTACTATACAAACATGATACACCTCAATAGTATAGATAATGGTAAAATATAGTAAAATAACTAGGAAGTTAGGACTTTTGAGTATATGTTTGCTTTTAAATAACTTATATAATTGTAAATTTATATAATGATGCCTGTGTTTAACAATTGGCTTGTAAAAATTCTTGAAAATTTAGCTGACTTCATCATACCATTGATTGGGAGCATACTCTTCCATGTCTTATTAAAATATAAGTCACTGGAAAGCAGGAACCACTTCTTTTTGGTACTGTTTGGATGATTTTAGAACATTGTGGACCCTTGGCTATTACAGGAAGCCATAGCTGAAACCACTCTCTTGAAATGAAGACATTGTTAAATGGACTATGGGATTATGCTAGTTAAACTTCAAGTAGAACTAAAATATCAAGTTAAAAAACACATATAGGCTTTAGAATTTCTGGTTTATAAACAAATTAAGGGCTTCTAGTATAGAGATTTTGTTTTAAGGTAACCCTGAAGCTACAAATCCCTTAATTTTAATAATTTATTTAAAATTATGCTTTAAAATGTTATTTAAGACTTGGAATTATGTATATAAAGCTATGGAATTTTGGTCTGTTTTAATAATTAAAGCAAACACATCTGGACTTGAATGCTTAGAGCCTTTGTTTAATTTGGTTTGCCCTCTCCTGTCACCCTCCCCATACTCTCCATCCACATGTTGTATAGGTTAGTACACTTTTTTAACATAAAGGAAAAAATAGTCTTTGAGCGTATTCTAATATGGGACGTTACCCCAGCAGGAATTTCTTTATACACACACACGTATAGTAATTATTAGTATGTTGATGAAGTCTGCTTATTGATTAATTTACTCATGGCATCTAATCAAAAAGTATATAAGAGAAATGAAAAGCCTCTGTTTTTGGAAAGCGTTTCAAATATGTTTTTTTAACTTAAGAACTTCTACATTTGTTCTTCTGGCTCACAGCAAATCCTTGCTGTTAGAGATTCTTGGAACATTGTTAAAAACAAAAACTGGCTTTTTAAAATTACTCCGAAAGTTTTTTGTTATAAAGATAGAATTTTGGTCATTGAAAATTTTCTATTCAAATTTAGGTCAATGATGATAGAAATTAGTGATGGAAGCTTAAGTATATCTCTTTCTGAAATTCTGTTCAATGATGACAGCTTCTGACCTTAAAAGCATTTTAACTTCTGAGAGCCATTTTGTCTTACTCTACATTCCAAAGTAGAGTTCTTGGTTTAACCTTTATGTAATGAAAATATCTGTACACCATTTCTTATTAGACCTGAGAATTACTTTTACAGTTTTTGCTGTTTTTTGCTTTTTCTATTAAGACTTCAAGATTTCAAGAACCAATCTTTAGTTCAGAGCTTAAGTTCATAATAAGGTCTGAACCCTCTCCCCAAAGCAGTGTGCTAGGCTATGGGCTAGGAATAGGCGATTTCCCTGAGGAAATCATGTTTTGCCTTTAATAGTAAACTCATGGTTGGTTCCCTGATAAATTCAAGGCAGTATCTGCTTTAAGATCATGTAAAAGATGAGAATTTCCAAAAATTAAGAGTAACTTATGGATTAACCATATTCAGAGATAAACCACTTTAACACTCTGCTATACGTATATCCTTTCCAACTTTTCTGTATGTACACACACATGTTTTAGGCCTGTGGCAGTTTTCCCCTTTTTTCTCCCTTAGAGGTTTACTACAGATGAAGGTCCCATGCTAGGACAAAGGTTCAATAGATCGGGTTTATTCACACTGCTACTTCAGTGCTATATGTAGCTTTCATTGTATGGTTTGTGACTCTTTAAGCCCTCTAATTTGGGTCTGTGTGCCATATATCTGTAGTTCTTTGGGTTTGCAGATAATGGAAACTGTGAGTATCCCTGAAAATAAATTTATTCTGTGTTTTAACTTAAAACCACTTTTCCTACCAGAGATCGAGAACCACTGTCTACCTAATGAGAATGTCAATGACCCTAGGGAATTCTTGAAGCCATTGTTAGTTCTTGTATTAATATATGACAGTGGCTTTTGGGTATTTAATTTTGGCTCAAAATTTAAGAGAAATGCTTAGAGAAATGAGTTTCAAAATGTTAACTAGTTTATAAAATGTTTAATAGAGCCATGGGTATTATAGACGATGGAGGGTTTATATGCTTTTCTATTTCTGTATTTTCAAAATGGGTATATGTCATTATTAAAATACTAAAAATATACAGAAGAGAAAGAATAGTTACAGTGTCATGTTTATTAATGTCTTTTGATTCATGTAATAATGATTTGTGCTGATTTTTAGTTCCAGAAAGCTGACTCTGATCTGGATTACATTCAATACAGGGTGGAATATGAAATCAAGACTAATCATCCTGATTCTGCAGGCGAGGTAATCTGCAAAATAAATGTCTTTTAAGCAGACTGTTTTATTAAAAGATTTTCTGATAGTATTTCTAACAGTTGTAGATTATGACAGTTATATTAAGTACTACATTTATAGAATCTTAAAATCTTTTTTAAGCTTGGAAGCTTGGTCACATCATACTAGAGCATGCCGTTATACCCACAGTCAAGAAAATTTGTGGCTACTTTTTTTTTTAACTCATAAACAAGAATTATTGAGTCCAGAGGTAAGAACCATTGCAGAAGCCGCTGAAGTTCTGAGAGAGAAAAATAGATACCTCTACGGCAGTGGTTAAATAAGAAGGGAGAAATCATGGCAGTCATGATATTCTCTGAGGAAGATGATGATATACTATTAAATTTGTTATGTGCACTGTGATTTTTGTCTAAATTTATATACTTAGTTATTGTAAGGTTAGGTTGATTAGATATATTAACTCTGTTTTTTGCCATAACTACATTAACTACATGTACACATGCCCATGGAGATGAAAGTTTTTAAGTATTGTCTGTTAACATTAATTTGCCACTTGAATCATTACTGTTTATTTTTGATAGCACTTGCCAGCAGACAAGAAATATCATATTTTACAGTTTTTCCAAAAATTTTATACCTTTAAAAATTTTTTTTTGATTGGGTGGAACTACAAATTAAAATAACCATTTATATAAAATTGAGAAAGCATTGTGAATGTTCAGTTTTTACTACACAAGTTAGCTTCCTACCAAAACTATTCTAGCTCCTTAACTGACTTAGCTTTTTCCCCTTTTCTCTCTTCCTGAAGAACCACCACCCAGTCCTGGCCCAGTGGTACCACCTAATGACTGGCCAAAGGACTCAGCTGAGTCACTGTCTGTCAAGTACTATCTTGAAGACGTTTCATGTGGTGCTCCCCCTTTTCTTCCACCTTCCATCTCTCATCTTTGTTCCACTTCCAATTGTTTTTCTATTCTACCATTTGTTTTAAAAACAGCTTTATTGAGCTATACTTTACATACCATAAAATTTACCCTTTTAAAGTATGCAATTCAGTGGTTTTTACAACACTCAAGAGTTGTGCAGCCAGCATCACAATCAATTTTAGAACATTTTCATCACCTCACAAATTCTTACCCATTGGCAATCACTCCCTAATACTCCCTGCACCCTCCCATCTCCTGACAACCAGTAATCAATCTACTTTCTATCGCTACAGTCTCTACAGATTAGCCATCTGCTTATTTCATGTAAATGGAATCATATAATATGTGGACTTTTTTGTGTGGTTTCTTTCACTTAGCATGTTTTAAAAGTTCATGTTGTGGTATGGATCATTATTTCATTTTTTATAGCAGAATAATATTTCATTTATGGCTATACCACATTTTCTTATTCATTCATCAGCTGATAGACATTTTGGTTGTTTCCTCCTTTTGACTATTATGATAATCCTACTATAAACATTCATGTACAACTTTTTGTGTGAATATTTGCTTTCATTTCTCTTGGGTATATACCTAAAAGTGGAATTGCTGGATCATATGGTAATTCTGTTAACTTTTGAAAAACTGTAACTTTTTAAACATTTATATTTATCCTTTTTGTGTTTATAGTATTTGGGAAGAAAACCATGATCTTAATCTTTGTAGATTTCACTGACATTAGTCCTAGTGATTATATATGTATCAAGGAACAGGAAAGTAAACAACCAGTTGCGTTAACCTCTAATACATCTACGTGGTAGTAGTGGGAGTAAACATTAATCGAACATTACGATGCACCAACTACTGTGCTATGTGTGTGCGCGTGTGTGTAGTCACCCTCACATACATACATATAATTTTGTCAGCTGCATTATCCTTATTCTATTCCATTGTGATTTGGAGACTGTCAGTAATTCTGCATAAAAATCAACATTTTTAGTAGAATCTATTTAGATATAAAGATACAATAAACTGCCAGCTCCCTTATCATGTTCTTTACCTATTTTTGTCCCAGAAAGATAATTTTGTTTTATTTTATGAACATTTCCCCTGTAGACTCTTTTAAATTTAATAACACAACTAATGGCATGTTTCCTTTTGTTTTTTTTCAAAAGACTTAATTGAGTTGAGCATTTTGCTCATGTACTGGCTTTTCCCGCATCACTAGCACTGTCATTATCAGAGCACTTCCTATGACTTATCATAAGTGATCACTCACTGATAATAAACAAAATCCTAAAATGAATTGAAGTGTTATAGGCACAAAGTTAAATAAAGTGCAGCATAGTTTATAAATACTAATACCAAGAACACAGTGGCTCCCAAGAAGCCACTCACTCAAACAAAACATGCTATGTGCGCAACAGTTTTTTTTCCTCTGTGGTATGGTGCTAAGTCCTCAAATCATGTTATCCTGAATTAATTATGGACATATCAATTTTATTAAATCCAGTTAATGTCACAAAAACACGTACTGTGGGTAATTGCCTACCTATCCTAACTCGTAGCTCTATGGCTATATATTCCTTGTGCCTGGTTCACTAATTCTTTTCCTAATCGGGAGATCATCAAGGATTGGTTCTCACTACATTTTTCTATGAATTTGTATTTTGAGAATTCATTATCTGGTTTATATGTACAGGTGCCTTCTTGTGCTATCTTTCTGCTCCAATCTGACCTGCTCTACAGGACTCCCACATGGCTATGTTTCTGCGATTTCTTTACCATCATTTCAGTAATGTCCTTTGTTTTACTCCAATTTGGATCACATGTTTAACTCTTTCTTGGTTTATTCCCTTGACTGGGTGAAGCATATCCTTTAGAAGCGTTCTGAGGAAGAATACACAAATGGTTAATATTTTGAGACTTCCAATGTTTAAATGTCTTTATTTAACTCTTTTATTTTACTTTTAGTTTGGTTGAGTATGGAATTCTAGCCTGGAGATTATTTTCTCTTGATTTTAACATTATTGCTTTGTGGATTTCTAGCTTCCTGTGTTCCTGTTGAGAAATAGATGCCATTCTAATTTCTGATCCTTTGTGTGTGTCTTCCTCCTTATTCTATCCTCCTCCCACCCCCCCACCCCCATTCTGTCTTGGAACTTTCAGAATATTTTATCCATGCTGTGAACTTTATTTTTTGGCCATTTTAGTTATGGTGTAGGTCTTTTTATTAATTGTGCTGTCACTTAGTGGGGCCCTTTAAATCTGAAAATGCACAGATCTGAAGTCTTATAACCTTTCTTACCCAGTATATTGGTAAGAAAAGAAATCCTCCTTTGTGGCAGTGAGATATTGGACCTCCTGTATCTATCCTTCATTTTTCTTATCTTTTCTTCCCTATTTTCATTTTTGTGTATTTTCTCCCATACTTTTTACGTGCTTTTTTATTTTCTTCTCCTGTATTTTCCAGTTTTTCTACTGGAGGTCTTTTATCCAATACAATATCCAGCATCTCATGATGGGAAATATACCCCTGAGGGTAAGGGGCCAGGTCTCAATGTCATTGGGGTGTATACTGCATAGATACCCCAAAAAGCATCTTAATATACATTTGGTGTCATCTATTATTTCTTTGCCTGTATCAAACATACTACTAAGTGTTCTTAACTTTTTATATGTTATCTCTCTTCTGTCCCTTTCCTACTTCTACTACTTATGCCATAGGTCTTGATCACTCTCTGCAGAATTATTTTAACTGTCTTTAAGTTACATTTTCTGTTCTTATTCCTTCTTGTTAGAATCATCTTTATTTACCAGTTCCATCATCAAAAGCTTAGAGAAAATTCTCCAAGGAAGAGAGGGGAGTAGAGGGCCGTGAAGTTAACCTCTGCCTATAACCAAGAGATAGGTAGGGTCCATGAAGGAGATATTTGAAGAGTAGGAAGATAACCAACATGGTATAGTTTTACGGAAATCAAGAGTTCATTTTAAGAAGATTGAAACAGGGAGGAAATAAGGAGAGGCAAAAAGAGGGTTATCAAAATTATGTGCTATAGGGCAAGCTTGAGTTTTTGATTGTTTAAAATGATTTGGTGAAGAATAATACTCTATGGGTATGTTAAACTGAGGAAGTCTATTATAGGATCTTGAAAGTGGATGGCAAATGGAGTGAGAAAAATGAAACTGGTTTTGAAGTGACAACAGAGTCAGAGAAAGAATTCATTTTTTCCTTAGTACTGAGAAAATCTGTAGATGTTTGTGGTCTCTACAAAGGGAGATACGGAAAAGGTTATTGAAATAGAGGAAATTTAAGGTTATGGGGGATATGAGGAGAAAACAACAATAATAGAGTAGTGTGAGGGGCTGAGTATGGATGAGAATGTCCATAGATGCAGAGAGATGGAGTTTCTACTGTGTGTTTTCTGCCTTCTCACTCAAGTTGTTGATGAGGTCTTGTGCTAAGAAGGAGTGGATGGAAACTGGAGGAAGTGGAGAAAGTTTGGAAAAGCTACTATTGGAGGGTTTGCTAAGGAACCATCAGGGAATGAAAGGAATTACCAAGTGGCAGAAAGGACCCAGCTGAAATGTCTTTTATGTCATAGTGGTTATTTATATTCCAAAATGAATTTGAAAAACTAATGTAATTTATAAATGTAGTTGCTTAAGTTGGCATTAATTTTGTATAGTGAAGTCAATGAATTGACAAAATACATGCTTTAGCCCCATGACAAAGTGTTTAAGAATTTTATAAGTGGTTTCAAGTTGCCTTATTCTTTAACAACAAATTAACATAGTTCCTTTAATCATCTTCTGAATAGCATTTAGAATTATATTTTAGAATACTATGTAATTTATTATTGTGAACTATGCATCAAATGTTATATATCTATAGTGACCTTATTCGCTGTTTAATGTTGTTTTTTTGTGTATGTGGGGGGGCTATTTCTGTACCTAGGCTTTAAATTCCTTGAGAACAGGATCTGGGTCTTATACTTCTCTCTTTCTTCCCTTCCTCCATCCTGTGTCACACAGTTGCATAATATAATACAGTGTTTGATTAAATGGGTGGTAGAATGTGTTATGTATGTTTTAATTTTTAAAAGAAGCTGAATTTTTCCTTTCCATCATTTAATATATATTAATTTTTTTTCTGATGTAGAAAAATCCTGTTACACTCTTAAAGGAATTGTCAGCAATAAAGTCTCGATATCAAACTTTGCATGCACGCTTTAAACCAATTGCTGTCGAGCAGAAAGAGACTAAGCGACGCATTTGTACTACTTTGAATAAAACTGCAACCATGATACAAGAACTACAAAAGCAAATAGACCTGGAGGTAATGCTTTCAATTGACAAGTTGGATTTGTAGAGTTTTTATTCTGAGTGTAGCTTTAAAAGATAAATCCCTAGTAGCTTTCATTTTAAAATTCAGCAGTCAGTTTAAAACTGTTGATAGAAATGAAATTTTCTTGATTCCCAGAAGTATAATAGCTCTTATCTCCTTTATTTTAAAATGAACATGTGGACTTGATATGGTTGATGAAAGAGGTATGCTGTCTTGGATTATGTAGCCATGGCAGAAGAGATAAGTTGATAATACTTATTAAATCTACCAGCTCTGCTGGTTCCATAAGAATTAGTGAGACTGAGAAATCTGAAAAGCATCTGTAACGGTGACTTTTTTTTAGTTCTCCGTTTCTTCAATTGGGTTGGTGGGCCTGGGTAGCCTGCCCTTCATTCTCTCCCTCCATTCCCCAACCCCTTCTCATTTAGTGTAAGATTCCTTATAATTGTGAGCCTCTATCACTAATGTGTAAAACTCTTCACATACGAGTTCAGTTCAGACAATTATGTTCGCAAACTCATCCTAGAAAAAGTGCTACATACCTCATTGCTGAATATCACTATGGTCACCTTTGAAGTACTCCCCTTGGGAAGCTATGCACCGACGCCAGGGCCTAGTCCACCCTTCAAAGCAATTTTGCAACTCTTTTTCTCGAATGGCAATCAGAGTTGTCGTTGTATTAAACTTGATATCCTGAATATCATCAAAATGTCTTCCTTTCAATATTTCCCTTATCTTCGGGTAAAGAAAGAAATCATTGGGGGCCAGATCAGGTGAGTCGGGAGGGTGTTCCAATACAGTTATTTGTTTACTGGCTAAAAACTCTGTTACAGACAGTGTCATGTGAGCTGGTGCATTGTTGTGATGCAAGAGCCATGAATTGTTGGCGAAAAGGTCAGGTCGTCTAACTTTTTCACGCAGCCTTTCCAGCACTTCCAAATAGGAAACTTGGTTAAACTGTCCAGTTGGTACAAATTCATAATGAATAATCCCTCTGATATCAAAAAAGTTTAGCAACATCATTGCAACAAGTTTGCGAACTTAATTCTCGGACCTCATCGTATGTTGGAATAGAAAAAGAATATGAGCTGCTGACCTAGACACTAAGATCTTGAACAGCCCATTGAAGGATTTGATAGTATTTTCATTTACTATTAAGGCAAAGTTGGCAGCTTTCAAAAGAAAAGATAGATTATATATAGATGGAATCATAGAGTAGAACTTAATTGTCTGGACAAAAGATGGCCAATAGGTTTTTAATTTCTGGTGCCAACTATAATAAATTAACTGGTAATAGCTGATTAGAGTGCCTTATCAAGGAGCTGTCTCTGGGCATGGCATAAAAGCTATCAGCTGTGGGCATGCTGCTAGGGGCAGCATACATGGTATTTATTTGCCAACTCTGAACTAAATTATGTCTTAAGATACTTGAATTATGGGCTCATAGTTAGAGTAAATCTCCAAGGTTGATTACCCAGGTCAATTTGATCAAGAATTCTTGAATTTTGTCAATGAAGGAAAAGAAAGCAATACTTGGTTAAAAATATAAAATGATACCTTAGATGTATCTGTTATGTCACAGTGAAGTGAACAGAGGGGTAGGGTTGAGCAATTAAAAAGAGCACAGAAGTAATAAGGAATAGGAATTTAAAATTGTGGGTGGTATCACATGCTGATATATAGAATGCAAAAAAGTATGTATACAACCTTTCAGAAATACAACTCAAATCACATATTCCTTGTATGTGATCAGAGCCTGTTTTATAGAAACACATAAACTTGTTCTAAGGAAACAAATCTTGAAGAGAGATTAATGGTAGTTCTGGATGTGCACATCAACATATATGTATAGACATCCATAAATTTATTGATGCACAGAATAAACTTGGGTGAGTGAACAAAGAGAAAAATTATATTTTGACTATTTACTAAAATTTTCCCCCACTGGATCCAATAAATAGGTGGTATATTTCTGACAGTTTACAAAGAGGTACAGAAAAAGAGTTAATGATAGGGGATTTCAATCATCTGAATATCTGTAAAGGTATTCATTCAGTTAAAAGTATCTAAAATGAGCAATAATTTTATCAAAGGTAGAAAGCTAAGGGAGTTTCACTTTGAATCAAATTATGACAAACAAGGAGAAATGACTGAAAGGTAGTTATAAACCTTGAAAAAAGGCCGTATGTGAGAATCAGTGATTGCCAAGTTGGGAATTGTTGGATAACTGGGTCTTGTGTCTACGAGTTTAAAAACAAGATAATAGTAGAAAATTCAAAGCAAATTTTTGTGATCAAAATACGAAAGAAAAGGGAATGGCATTTGTAGAGAGTTGTAAAACCAAAAATAGTTCTATGAGCCCAGAGTTTAAAGGACATTGCGAGGTAGACCTTGTAAAGGAGTTTAAAGTATAAAAGAGGTATTTCAGTGATAGGGACAGAACTGTGAGAATAGTTAAAGCCAAAGACTAGATTGACCTGAAGCTTCTGAAACTTAAAATAACCAAAAAGGCCTTTAAAATTATTTTGGGAACATGAAGAACGAGAAAATGATAAGTCTGCTTAAGACAAATGCTGTTTTGTTTATAGCCAACAGAAAGTAAAACTGTTCAGGTATTATCTTGCTATAATCTTTATCAAGGCAAGTGGTTTTTTTCATTTGGAAGGATAGAAAATATATTTGAATTGAGAATATTCAAAAAGAACACTTGAATTAAAAATATTAAAAGATAAATAGAGATAGGAATAGAAAAGGAGGTAGAAGAAAGGGAATACATATTAATTTCCTCATTTATTTAGTTGATATTAAGATTTAGATTTAAATACACTTAATTATATAGGTGACCACCAAAAAACAAAAAAAGGGACCAAACTTGTACTAAAATAAGAAATAGCAAAACAATCCCCCAATATAGCAATAAGTAGAATATTAAAAAGGCATTAAAAATTGAATATGTGGTATTATATTGATGCTCCAAAACATTTGTGTTAAAGAAAAATTCCTACAAATCTTAGACTGGTTAATTCCTGGAGAAATTCTTTGAAGATTTATTAAACAGGTGATCTGAAATCTCTTGAACAATGATCACAAAGAGCAACATGGATTCATGGAGAACAAAGTCTTGTCAATATAATGCCATTTCCTGTTTTTGAGATAGAAGAGGGAAATTCTATAACTATTTGGGTTGCAGTAAGGCGTTTGACTGTTTTTCATTTAATCCATGTGAATTTTGGGCAAATGTTGGCTTTGGCTTGATGAGCTGAACCAGCCAGATTTTCCAATAGCCAATTGTGGCTGTATAAATTAAAATTAAATTAAATAAAAAATTCAGTTCATCTACTGAGCGGACAATGCAGATATGGAATATTTCCACTATCACATAAAGTTCTGTTGGACAGTGCTGCCCTTGAGATTCTAATTCTGTAGTTATGGGATGTTCTGGATTTATCAGTGTCTCTAGAGATGACCTACAGTAGTCCCCTCTTATTTGCGGTATTGCTTTATGCAGTTTTAGTTACCCATGGTCCTAAAATATTAAATGGAAAATTCCAGATATAAACAATTCATAAATTTTAAATTGTCTGCCATTCTGAGTAGCCTGATCAAGTTTCGAGTACTCCACTCCACTTCACCCAGGGATGTGAATCATGCCTTTGTCCAGTGTATCATAGTATATGCGCTACCCACCCCTTAGTCACTTTGCAGCCATTTCAGTTATCAAATCGACTGTGGTGGGATTGCAGTGCTTGTGTTCAAGTAACTGTTATTTTACTTAATAATGGTCCCAAAGCACAGCAGTAGGGATGCTGGGCCAGAGTAGTGATGCTGGCAATTCCAATA
This sequence comes from Rhinolophus sinicus, assembly GCF_057876585.1. Lineage (NCBI taxonomy): Eukaryota > Metazoa > Chordata > Mammalia > Chiroptera > Rhinolophidae > Rhinolophus > Rhinolophus sinicus. The sequence goes on from NC_142512.1 coordinate 29,366,160, forward strand.
TGCCAGAGAGAAGCCGTAAAGTGCTTCCTTGAAGTGAAAAGGTGAGTAGGGCATAAGATATTTTGAGACAGAGAGAGAGAGAGAGACCACATTCATATAACTTTTATTATAGTATATGGTTATGATTGTTCTATTTATTATTAGTTATTGTTATTAATCTCTTACTGTGCCCAATTAATAGATTAAACTTTATCATAGGTATGTTATGTATAGGAAAAATCATAGTATATATAGGGTTTGTACTATCCACGGTTTCAGGCATCCACTGGGTGTCTTGGAACATATCTTGGGACTACTGTATATAGTTAGGCAGATTTCTAACTGTTTGAGTGATTCTTCCGGTTTCACCTCCTGTTATTTCCCCATATAACCTTTTGTTTCAGCCAACCTGTTTGTTGGTTGGTGCTCTGTGAAAATCCCTTACAAATAATTTCCATTTGGCTTTTCTTCTTCTTTCCTTTGTTTTTGCTCCTACCTGCTTTTTTGGGGGGAATATTGGGGAACAGTGTGTTTTTCCAGGACTCAAGTCAAGTCATTGTTTTCAATCTAGTTGTGGAGGGCTCAGCTCACTGGCCCATGTGGGAACCGGCGACCTAGGTGTTATGAACACTGGGCTCTAACCAACTGAGCCAACCGGCCGCCCCTGCTCCTACCTGCTTTTGTGGATACTGTTTGCTGGTTGTTTTCTCAGCGTCTATTCTCCCTTCCTGCCTAAGAGAGTGCCCCTCACAGCCTTCTGCCTGAGGTAAAGGAAGTTGGCACTATCCTCAGTTTCAGGGGTGTTACCCCATTGGCAAGGGGAACAGATTTTCCTTTAACTAACCTTGGTTCAGGAATGGGTTTATAACCCAAATGACATGTGAGGGGGGGAAAGTCTGGAAATAGGAAATTAGGAAGAGTTTCCTCACTGCAGAGAGACCCCTAGGAAGAGAAAACTTCTTCCAAACATTTTGTATAGATGTGATGCCTAGCATTGCTAGAGCCATTTTCCTGTCAGCTTGTAGATAAAGTCACCATTAAGGATTTGAGAGCCGTGAGATGGAAAAAACTGAATCCTTACATTCTTGAGCTGCCAAATAGACCAGCCCTGAAGTCTGCCCTTCTGTATTTATTGTACAATAATAACTTTTCTTATTATTTATCAATTTTGAAATGTGTTTCTATTATTTGCAGCTAAAAGCATCGTAATTATCCTTCAAAATTTAGCCCAAGTCTTTACCTCTGAGGGTACTTTCAGGCTATTTTTGTTTCACATTTCTTTTTCAAAATACTTTTTGAATATGCCGTTTAAACATGACTTCTTTGGTTCTGTTTAATTACAGTCCTAAAACTGTTTGCTGTTTGGTCTTGTTTGTTCAGCTTAATTGCAAGTTCTTTGGAAGCTCAAAAATCAAAGTACTTTATATATAGATAGCCAAATATCTGTTTTTTCCCCTGCTTCCCTAAGTTTGTGATCACATACATGGTATGGGCTTATGGAAACATTTATTGGTGTGATAAAGTAGAGTTAACAATCAATTTAAGTCTTTAAAGGTGTGTTGTTGTTTTTTTAATGAAAGTATAGTTGAAGCCTTTAAAGGTTTCTGAAATAAAGACTTTGTCATTTGTTTTCTAGCTGTCACCATTGACTGAAGAAGAGAAAACTGCAGCACAGCAATTAAAATCTCACATGTCAGACTTATGAAGAAATGGACTTGCAAAAGGAACTCTATATAATAGAGATCAATTCCAGAGAGATTTAGGAAGATGTCTTGTTACCACCTGATGACCAGAGGTCGAGTATGGTGAAGGAAGAGATTTGACCAAGTAGTGATGCATTTCACAAAAGAGGGCAATATGAAGAAAGACACATATACGAATAAATTTCAGTTGAAAGGATGGAATGGGAATAAAGGGATTTAAAACATATATACACACACACTTAGTCTTGTAATTTCAGGCAAGGAAGTCTCTTAACACTGGTTTGCATCTGTTTTTGTATAATCGGGATAACATACGAGTAGATGTCCTGTCCTAGCATTAAAACAATGTTCATGTACTATCCACCAGTCAAATGTGAATGAGCATATTTTGGAAAGGATAGAAAAAATATTTGTATTATACATGTAGAGAATGTTCCATTTTTGAACATTTTGACTGTAGATGTGGTCACATTGTAGGTGAGATTGCATGTGACCTATAATCTCCCATAAAACCAAACCGTTGTAATAAGCTGGTTCTCCTGTGACAGTCTCACTTTTATTTTTTTCCTATTTCTTCTGCCTGCTAATGTTGAGCAGCATGACTCTACTTTCAAATGCTATATTAGACTGTCCCTGTTGTATTTCAATACTACCCTTGTTCTCCAGCCTATATTACTGTCATTATTCTATATGAAAGCTGAGAAATTGAAATTAGAACACTGGCAATTGCTTCTTACCAGTTTTGTGTGTGTGTGTACGTGTATGTATTTCCTTATTTATTTTTAAATAACTTGACAATAAGGCAATTGTCCAAAGTAGGGACAGATCTTGATAGAAATATTAACTCTTGATGTTAATCACAGGGTTGTTTATAATAGCAATAAACACATCTGGCCAATGGCAGGTAAATAGAGTAAATCATGGTGTATCTATGCAATAAGAGGTCAAGGAGCCAATAAATTATTAATGTTCTGGGAAATGCTGAAGTTAAATGGTAGACAGGGGAAGCAGATATTGCAGTTTTGTAGTTAAGATTGGGCTTTGACATCATACCTGAGATGTAAATAGCACATTTTAAGTTCTAGCTAGGGTTTCCCGGCGGGAATTCCCACCCGTTCTCAGGAATTTTTTTTGCTTTCCCTTTCCCGAATCCCAATATATAAACTGTTTTCTGTTCTCCATGATGAATCGTTTCCATAAAGTGACAGCCGATACTACCAACCACCCGGGTTCAAGGAGCCGATTTTCCCGATTTCCTGACCAACTTTTCTCGGGATTTGGGAAAACGAAAAAAATTCCTGAGAACAGGTGGGAACTGCTGCCTGCAAACCCTAGTTCTAGCTGTGTGATCCTGAGCAAATCACTTAACTTCTATGTGCCAGGATGGTTGGAAGCACAATGAGATGATATTTGGGTTTGATACTTAATCCTTCAATAAGTTATATTTCCATACACAAAAATGAAGTATTGAAAAGACTAGGAAAAATGCATCAAATGTTAGTTATGTAGGTTATAGAATTATTTAATATAATTTAAAAAATTTCTGGAGTATTTCTCCATTGACAAACTTACAATAGCTGACAAACAGGGTTGGGAGGGTGTCGTGCGGGAGACCCTGCTCGCTGCGCCATTTGTCGTGCGCACCATTTTTCAGGCGGGGCGGCCTGCGGGGTCTCTGCTCCCGCTCCCCACACAAGAACGCAGGATATGGTGAGGCCAAAAAGGAACACCCACGGAGTCATAGGTAGGGGAGTCATACCACTATGGTCTCACCGGAGACTGGGCCCACTGGACGCTCGACCTGCCGTCAGCCTTTCCGCCAACCGAAGGACCGAAGACTCCTCCTCCACTCTCCTCGGCTCTGTTCCTCTCCTCTCTTCCGCTCTCCTCGGCTCTCCTCTTCCGCTCTGCTCGGCTCTTCGGCAATTCTCGGCAATCCTTGGCAGTCCTCGGCTCTCCCCTGTAGCAGTAGCCGCCACAGCGGACAGCCAATCAGCCACAGCCAAGCCAGCACCTTTCCAGGTGAGGCCGAGAGCCTGTAAACTACTCTATGGGGCTCTGTCCCCACAGAGAGTATCTGCAGTTAAAATTGTCCTGTCTGGTTTGAATAGCTCAAGAAGAGAAAGCCCCCCTTTTTTAAATTACAGAAAAATAATTCACACCATGGTAACGTTAATTTTCTCCAGTACTCAGGCAATTAATATTAAGGAAGTTCCTGTCCATAAATTTTGGTGAAAGAATTTTTCAGTCACAAATTAATCTTCCTAAAATATCTTTGTTCATGGCTCAGGTAGTTAAAAATGTTGCCTACTACTTATAAATGAAAGTCCAAATGCCTTGATATTCAAGAACTTTCTAGGTTGTTGTTTCTCTACACCTGCATTCTAGGTTAGGCTAAGTGTAATAGTTTGCAACAAACCAGAAAGGAAAAAAATAAATTCAAACTAAGAATTTGACGCACACCTTTTGTCTCACACCTTCAATTCCTGCAAATACTTGAACACCTGTTACGCTAGAAAACTGTAGAAAGCAGTCACCAATATAGGCAAGCTGAATACAGGTGATACCCTTTGACACCTCCCATAGTCTCATAGAGACAGCGCATCTCAAGTGGCTAGAAATGCAAGATGAGATGAAGTGTGTGCGTCTAATGTCTACACAATCTGTGGTTCCCTCATCCCACCCCCAAGATGAGGAACTACACTGCTCTAGCCTTCACAATCTGGAGCTTTGCTTCGATAGGTGCAGCGGAAGTCTTAAAAAATGTGAGACAGCTTCCTTCCAGAGAAAGGATCACCAGTCAGGAAGCCTCTGCAATACAGTTTCTCAAAGGGCGGGTAACAGTAGCCTAGTCATCGAGAAGGGATGTTGAAAGCGCCGATTTCGTGGAGCCCCACCCTAGAATCACGAAGCCGAATACCTAGGGGTGTGGCTCCGGAGTTAGCGTTTTCTGCAAGCATTCCAGCTGGCCCCACTCTGGCGCGCAAAAGTTTGAGATCAGTGGAGCACCGCCTCCCCTTAAGGGGCGGGGCGCAGCCCAGTGCCCGGCTCTCCGCCGCCCGCGCTAGCCTGGGGTCGGAGGCACGCAACAATGCGGCAGCGAGCTTCCAAATCTCGTGTGCGCCCCCGCACCGCGGGAACTAGGTGCCAGCCTCTCCTCAGTTCCCCTAACGTAACGTCTTGTGCGCATGCGCGCCGGCGCCTTCCCGCGCCGCCTCCAGCTGCCCTGGTTACCGTTGGTGTTTGTGAATTGCCTGCAGCGCCTACTTAGCTGGAGACCAGTGCCGCGGGGCTTCGGCCGCGGTTCGATACGCGCGCGCCCGCCATCGTCACGTGGGCCGAGGCTGCCTTGCGGTTGCTGGCGGGCTGCTGAGTCCCGAGGAGGGAGCTGCGGCCACTGATCGCCCTCCCACTGCGCCCTAGCGCGGGCGCGCGGATAAAAATGGCGAAGTGGGGGTAGCTGGTGCTGAACCCGAAGCCATGGGGCGCACAGGTGGGGCGGTCGTCGGAGCCCCCTGAGGTGGGCGCCGGGCTGTACTCCGCTGCGATTTGACCTGGCGACCTCGCGTCGGCGCCTAATAGGTTAGATCACGGACTCTGCCGGCCGCCGAGGTCCCCGCCGAGAGTCGGAGGCAATGGATGAACAAAGCGTGGAGGTGAGGGTGGTTGAGGAGGGTGGTGGTTAGGCTTCCCCACCACCTCCTGAGAGTTCTTTAAGCGGGACGCCTCGCCCTAGTCCTATCTTTGTTAGGGCATCCTACCCCGCCGCTGCCGCTGCGGAGAGGGCTGACCAGGTGCGAAGGACGCCGTGTCCTGCAGCCCTCCAGGTGGTTGCGCCCTGACCGTTCCCGCAGTCAGGTGGTACCTACCCTGGAGTTTTCAGGTTGTCTTGGCACTGGTACTCATCCCCACGGGGTATTTGCAAACACCGCCTGTGCAGAGCAAAACTGCAAATTCATTAGATGGACGTGCCCTACCACTCAACCAGTTTTTGCTAGTTGATGCGCAGATCCAAGTCTCCCTCCGAATGGGTGATTATTCCTCCCAGGGTACATTTTGCAGACTTCTGCCCTTCCTAGATTGAATGAGGGTATATATACTCTTACTATCTTATTTGGTTGTAGCTTGCCAGAACAACCTATCTCCTCTCTCTCTCTCTCTCTCTTTACGTATGTATTTTTTTATTTTTTTATTTGAGCCTTGTAAGCTGTGATTTCACATGGTTGAGATGATTACGTAAAGGCTAGGGACATTAAGCGAAGATTGATTATTTGACATAATTATATAATTGTCAAATTTTGAACTTTCCAGATACTGAAATATTAAATCGTTGCTTCTTAGTAAGGGCAGCTGTATGACTGGGCATTCCACTTGAAACTAGTTCACCCAGTGGTCTTGTCCTACCCGTCAGCGCCTGCTCCTCACAGGTTCTTTGGCCCTGCAGTTATGATTAGGCTCATGAGTAATTTTCTTCTTAATTCCTCATGTGAAGGTATAAAGGTTTGATAACTTTACCTTTTAGGAGAGTTTAATTTTCCTGGAATGGAGTAAAATAAATGTGAGTACTGTAAAAATAAAACAGATAATAACCTATATTTAATTGTATCTTTTCTTGTCAGTTACTTCCTAAATTGATTCATCTGAGGCTTGCAAAGATAATACTGTTCTATTTACATAGTTTATTTTTTCTTTCGAAAGCATTGCTAAAGCTGCCGCCCAATTTTCTATAGGGCCAGAATGTCAGTCTCAAAGAAGTAGCTAGTTGGTTGCAGCATCAGGGCAGAAATTCGAATTTCTGGATTCTGGATTAGTTTCTTGATCAAAGTACACTGCTGTTAGGATACATATCTTTTTTAAGACTTTTGTAAATTGTAAAGGTAACTCATTCCCCTAGGGGAATTGTGGAAAAAGTTAAAGGTTCATATCGTTAATTTAATTATATAGTCTGCCTTTTTTTTCCTTACTGTTACATCACAAGCATTTTTTCTGTATCATTAAATAAATCAAGAAATATTTGTAGTGACTGTGTTATAATCTGTGTTAACTCCTATGGACATTAGGGTTATGGCCAGATTCTTGCAGTTATAATTAATGATTCAATGAAAATATCTGTGCATAAGTCTATTTTTGCATTTCATATTCTTTCCTTAAAATGGAACCATTGTGAAGCTTAGAAAAAAGGAAGCACTTTTTCCAGGAGATGTTTTAAGGTACCCTGGACCTTGACTAACCAAGTCCTGATATGGAATATAGTTAAAACTGAGTTATGAGCCAAAAATAAATGTTAATGTCAAGTAAATTATTTTAAGCATGCTTTGTACTCTTGATTCAGTAGCCTAATCTGGGGGACCTTATATCTTTCATTATTTTCAGAGCATTGCTGAGGTTTTCCGATGTTTCATTTGTATGGAGAAATTGCGGGATGCTCGCCTGTGTCCTCATTGCTCCAAGCTTTGTTGTTTCAGCTGTATCAGGGTAAGTTGTATGATTTTGCATGCATTTAATATATGTAGGATATATTGTAAAAGTTAGCTGTTTCCTTTATCTTTTCCTTATTTTACATTTTGTGCTCTTTTTAAAAAATGTCTTAAATGAATGTTCCTTAATAGGGAGACCATCGATGTATATTGCTTAATATTATGGAGATGAATAACCATCGAGGGATAACTGCCATGAAATGTCTGGAAACCAAAGCTCACTGAACTTTAGTATATTTACATTATTAAATTACTGTATATATTTAACTCACTGTATATATTTAACAAGTACTTAAAAAGTATTGTGATTGGGGTTGAGGGATACAAGATAAATGACTAAGTGCCTGCCCTGAAGGAGCTTAAATCTAATTGAGAGAATGGCCTTTGTGTTTACATTGAAGTGTGTGTCATAAAGAGACATAAAATGCTATGAGACTCAGGAGGGAGAATTTATACTTGTTTGATGGGTAAGATGGAAAAAAAGCTAGTAATGGGTTCAAAGGCAAAGAATAAAATCGTATAATCTTTTTAGAGAGGAATATAGTACAGTGGCTTTAAAACTTGAATGCAGGTGAACCCCTCAAAGGATGCTTAAGATGTAAAACAGAACTTATTTTGGTTGTGTATAAGGATCCAATAGCACATCTACAGACCACAGTTGAAAACTGCCCTGCCCACATTACTCTTAGTAGATTATTTCCTTTACTGAGAAAATCAAAGCCATCTAACATGCTCTTCACCTCAGAATTTCTCTGTGGTTCCTTATTTCTGCCGAAGGAAGATAAATATCCATTTGTGAAGAGCAATAGTTCTAACATGAAAATCATTTGCTTCCGGTCACACAGCTAGTAAATGATGGAGCTGAATTTGTTTAACCCAGGAAGTTTGGCTCTGGAACCTGTGTTTTTTGCCACTACACCATGTGCAGAAGACCTAATTTATAAACTATGCTAATTCTCCCACTTACAATCTGAGACTCAGTCTTTCTTAGCTTTGTTTCCTCAGCTCTAGAATGTGAATAACAAGACCTTCATAGGATGGTTGTGGCATTGCATGAGATAAGCCAAAAAGTAATTTAGAAAGTATAAAATATTATCCTGATAAGGTGTTGTATTATTCTATTGTTAAAGTAGCAACTGATACACATATCTTTATTTATGTTTTATAAATGGTGAAACTGAAGCTAGAGAAATTAAGTAATTGGCCTCTGTCACTAGTTAATTAAGTGGTAGAGGCTGGATGTGGACTCAGCTCTTTTGATGAAGGTTCAGTATACATACATATGACCTCTGATTATTACCTTATACCTCATCTATTCTTCATTTCACGTTACGTCTTCTTCCTGCTCCTTAAAGACATATATTTCTTAAATATTGCTGCTGGAATTCTCTACTTTGAGGTTTCTGGGAAAATTTTGTCTACTTTAGGAAATTTGATTTACTCTTGCAGGTTTAAGTATCACCTCTGTGTGTTTGCCTCCTAATCTATTCCTTTAGCGTTAGCGTTAATTCCTTCACCTATAAATGTCTTGTCTGATTGTCCTTCCAGCATCTTGAGCTTTTTTCCAGATCAAATTCTTCCTGTTAGTTTCTCAAATTGACTCTTTTGACTTCTTTCTTTTTGTTCTATTCTGCCAGTCACTCAACCTTAAAATCTTACACTATGATTTTTTTAAAACTTTTCAATGTCTTTTCTTAGCTCTTTTTTTCCCCTTTTATTTATTTTTTAAGTGTGTTTTTCCAGGACCCATCAGCTCTAAGTCAGGTAGTTCTTTCAATCTAGTTGTGGAGGGCGCAGCTTACAGTGGCCCAGGTGGGGATCGAACCAGCAACCTTGTTGTTAAGAGTACCGCACTCTAATCAACTGAGCTAACTGGCCACCCCACTCTAATGATTTTTAAGTCCTGTCAATTAACCACTATTGTTTCTGTCTGTCTTAGTTTGGCTAGTCTCAGCACCTCATATAAATGCAATCGTATAAGATTTGTCCTTTTGTGTTTATTTCTGGGCTCTGTCCAGTACCAGTTTCCTATTTCTGTCCAGTACCAAATTGTTTTGATTACTGTAGCTTTGTAGTAAATTTTGAAATCAGGAAATTCAAGATTGTTTTGGCTACTTGGAGTCTCCTGAGATTGTTTGCTTTTCTCTCTTTCTCTCTTGTTTTTCTTTTTTCTTTTTAGTCTTTGTTCATTTGGGGTCCCTTGAGGTTCCATTTGAATTTTAGATTGGGTTTTTCAACTTCTCTAAAACGCACCATTGGGTTTTTTTTAATAGAAATTGCATTGATTCTGTGGATTGCTTTGGGTAGTATTGTGATCTTGACAATATTAAATCTTTCCGTAAATCTGGGATGTCTTTCCATTTATTTAGGACTTCTTTACTTACTTTCAGCAATGTTTTGTAGTTTTCCATTTACAAACCTTTCAACTCCTTGATTAAATTTATTCCTAGGTGTTTTAATCTTTTTGATACTATTGTAAATATATTTTCTTCATTTCCTTTTTGGATTCTTTGCTTTTATATTGCATTGCAAGTGTTTTTTGTGCATTGATTTTTGTATCCTGGGACTTTGGTGAATTTATTAGCTTTAATAGTTTTTTGTGAAATCTTTAGGGTTTTCTACATACAAGATTATGTCAGTGCAAACAAATACTTTTACTACTTTTCCATTTTGGGTGCTTTTTATTTGTTTTTCTTGCTTAATTCCTATGGCTGAAATTTTCGGTAGTATGTTAACTAGAAGTGTTAAAACCGGGTATCCTTGTCTTTTCCCTGAGCTTAAGGGGAAAATTTTCAATCTTAACCATTGAATATGATGTTTGCTGTGGTTTTGTTAAATATGGGCTTTATCAAATTGAGGAAGTTTCATTCTATTCCTTTTTCTTGAGTTGTATTTATCATGAAAGGATATTAGATTTTGTCAGATGCCTTTTCTGTATCAATTATGTGAGAGGATTATGTGTTTTTTCCCTTCGTTTTATTAATGTGATATATTACACTGAATGATTTTTGTATGTCGAACTATCCTTGCATTCCAGGAATAAATTCCACGTGGTCATGTTGTAAAATCAAAGAAACTTGAGCTCAGTCACTTGTCTAGTATCTCGTAGTTAGTAAGTGCCAGAGCTAGGAATCAGACTGAGGTCTGAATACTTTCTAAAAACTTGTGATTCTTCCATTTAATGGAGAGAGACTGATTTTTCATTTAAACGTGGAGGAATTGCTATAAAGATGTTTCTTTAATATTACTTGTGCATTAATATTGTTTACTGTTTCTTACCTGTGGCTTTGGTTTGGAAGAAACGTTTTTCCCAAAGTATTAAAATTGCCATATTTATTTTGTGATTAAGTTAGATTATGAAATACAAGGTAAAAATGCCACATATATTCAGAGAAGGGAAAGGCTACTAGCCTGGGATAAGCAGAAACATCTTATGGACATAATCAATGGACAATCCCATGTGACAGCACATTGAGGGAGGGACTGGATAAGTAAATACATAAACATGATGCCAAGAATGGTATATACTATGTTTCTCCAAAAATAAGACCTAACCGGAAAATAAGCCCTAGCATGATTTTTCAGGATGACATCCCCTGAACACAAGCCCTAAGGCATCTTTTGGAGCAAAAATTAATATAAAACCTGGTCTTATTTTCGGGAAAACACGGTATTGCCGTAGTAAGCCTGGTTGGAAGGGAGGAGAATATTAAAAATTATGAACTCGTCACTTCATATCATGGTTCCAAATTTTATAGAGCTTACAGTCTGTAGGAGGAAAGATGAATAAATAAGTCAGTGTCATAAAGTGTTATTAGCAAATGAAGAGGGAAGTATAGGTTGCTGTGGTAGAGCATGGCAATGGTATCTAAAATAGTCTGTAGTGAGTCATGGAAAGCTTTCTGGAAAGTGACATATGAATTGAAATCTAAAGGATGAATAGAAATAACCCAGTTGAAGAGAGGTGTTGACATATATCCTGGGCAGAGAGAGACCAGACGTATTTAAAGGCTTAACCTTGCTGGGTCCCTTAGGGTGAGGTAGAAGAGGAGGTTAGGGTAGTGTGGAGTGAGATCAGCCCTGGAGGGGTGCTATAACTTTAGCAGAGTATTGTTTCAGGGGAAGAAACCTGACCCAAATCTTGTTTGCCAAGGGACCAAAGAAATACTTTTCAAGGTTATTAAGAAGGGAAGAGGGGCCGGCCTGGTGGCTCAGGTGGTTGGAGCTCCGTGCACCTAACTCCAAAGGCTGCCGGTTCGATTCCCACATGGGCCAATGGGCTCTCAACCACAAGGTTGCTGGTTCAATTCCTCGAGTCCCGCAAGGGATGGTGGGCTCCACCCTTTGCAACTAAGATTGAACACAGCACCTTGAGCTGAGCTGCCGCTGAGCTCCCGGATGGCTCAGTTGGTTGGAGCGTGTCCTCTCAACCACAAGGTTGCCAGTTCGACTCCCACAAGGGATGGTGGGCTGTGCCCCTGCAACTAGCAACGGCAGCTGGACCTGGAGCTGAGCTGCGCCCTCCACAGCTAAGACTGAAAAGTATAACAACTTGAAGCTGAACGGCACCCTCCACAATTAAGATTGAAAGGACAACTTGACTTGGAAAAAAGTCCTGGAAGTACATACTGTTCCCCAATAAAGTCCTGTTCCCCTTCCCCAATAAAATCTTAAAAATAAATAAATAAATAAATAAAAAATGAAGGAATCCTTTTCCATCTATTTTCTTTTTCTTCCAGCTTTATTTATTTATTGCGGTGAAGTACCTTTCCCCCCAATATCTTTAATCTTTTATTGTCCTTTACTGTTTCCTTGGGAATTTTGTTTCTTGATTAATTATTTGACATTAGGTAAAAGCTTATGTTGTTTTATAGAAGTACAAAGGGATAAATGGAAGTATCAGATACTGGGAATACATAGGTGTAGAATTGCATAATTAGTCATTTACCTCTGAACCAATTTACCAGTCTATTAAAACATAAAATATTTAACCTAAGGTTGTTGTTTTTGGAAAGGTATTCAGAAAATGTTAGCATCTCCTTTGCATAAGGTATAAAACTCCTCCCTATCCAGTAATAATTAAAACTATTAAATTAATATAATTGGAGGTTTAGGAGAGACATTATTTTGTAAAACCTTTATAATTATGAGGAAACCAAGTTATATAGATGTTTAAGTTACTGAACTATAGAATTCTTTGAAGACATAAAAAAGGTTTTGTTCTATTGCTTATTCATGTTTTAGGTCTAATTTGTATATACTTCAAAATTAGTTTGCTTTTCTAAAAAGGAATATAATAGTAACTTAAATTTCCTCAGGGATTTTATAATAGGTTAGTTAGAAGTAAATCATCACTGTAGTTTATTTTTGGAGATGGCGATGCCACTATCATTATTTTTGTGAGGATTATTCACATCTTCCCTGTAAGATCCAGATAGTCCTACGATCACTTTCTTTCCTATGAGAGAATAGCTTCTAAACTATTTTGGAATTAGTTCTGTCCCTTTGAAAGTTTGTCCAGGTCACGATAATGAGAGGGAGACAATAGATTGCTTCCTGTTTCTATAAGTATCTCTATAATTAATGCAGGCACTAGAGAGTTAAACTCATTAAATTTGATATATAGGTATTCAGTATGTACAAATTAATGGTGTTTCCGCAATCAAAAATCTAATTTTTTTTGCCTCCTTAGCGCTGGCTGACAGAGCAGAGAGCTCAGTGTCCTCATTGCCGGTAAGTGTTTTGTTACAATTATTTGTGAATTGAAAAAATAATGTGATGGAGTCAGGGTGTGCCCTAGTACTCATAAAAATCTTTAGGCAATCTGCTGCTACATTTCTCCTGTTTGAATACAGTTGAAAAGAAAATAAGTTATCTTTATAGATATGGCAGGGCAAAACAAATTAATTTGTCTAACTTAGAATTATGTAGAATGCATTACATTGTTTACCTTCTTTTAGAAGATCATTGTGTAGCTTTTTTTTTTTTTTTTTAACCTGGTTTATAACCAGCATTTGTAAAACCAGACCTAGGGAGAGAACTAGGTCTGAAGACACATGCTCGGTCTTAATATAGCAAATGTAGCTTTTAACTTACTTTTTATAATTAAAAGAAATTAAAAAGCTTTCTGGTTTAAAACATCCAGATAGAGTAGATTATATATATAAATAACAAGTCTGATTCTGTTACTCCCCATCTAATGGTTTCATGAAACAACACTTTCAGAAGAAATTATTAGATTTGGTATCTACTCTTCTCAACATTTTTCTGTGTATATACTGATATATATACACATACATTTTTTTCTTAAAAGACAGATGTTACTCTGTTTTGCTATTGGCTTTTTTTTTCATGTAAAATATGGTGGCACCTTTCTTGATGGTATTTATGCATTTAAAAAATGTTTGAATCTATTATGTGATTATACATTGATTGATTTATGCTCCTATTGAGAGACATTTAGATTGTTTCCACTTTTGTTTATTTCAAATGATGACGCCAGATTGCATTGAAGGAAATGTTTGTACCATTTTACATTCTTAAGAAAAGACATGAAAGTGCCTTTTCCTCACATTCCTACCAGTACTGTGTATATTAACAATCTATCTTTTTTTTTTTGGTCATTTTGCTAAGTAAAAAATGGTATCTCGTTTTTAATATGCTTTTTAAAAAATAATTGAAATTGAGCATCTTTAGAAATATTTTTAACCATTTGTATTTCTTTTTGTTCTAAACTACTCTTCACTTTGCCAGCCTATTTTTCTTCATTTATTAATTTTTTTCAGATTTTTAAGAAGACCTACACTATGAAGTAATGATGGAAATGTTCTATAACTTTGCCATCCAATTCGTTAGCCACTAGCTACATGTGGCATTTGAGCATTTGAAATATGTCTGGTTTGATTGTGTAATGAAATTTTATTTTTTTAATTTTAATTCATTTGAATTTTAATTTGAAGTCACATGTGGCTAGTGGCTATCCTTTTGGACAGTACAGCTTTAGACTAAGGAATTAAGAAATCAGTCTGTACTCTGAATTGCCAGTGTTTTTTTTTTGTGTGTAAGTCAGACATTATAATGTAAAAATAAGTTACAAAGCATACTTTTCATTGTGTCTTTGTTATTATTTTAATAGTAATATGGTATGAATGAATTATGAGCTCTATTTTGAGGAATGTGTTTATTTTTTCTTGATAATTTTGTTCCAGGTTTATTGAGATGACAAAATTGTAAGATACTTAAAGTGTGCAATGTGATGATTTGATATATGTATACAATGTGAAAGGATTCCCTGCCACAGGGTTAATTAATGCATCTAGCACTTCACATATTTACCTTTGGAATGTGTTTATTTTAGGAAATAATCTCAAATTCCTGAGTTAGAATATATGTATATATCTTTTCTCCAGGGCTCCACTCCAGCTACGAGAATTAGTAAACTGTCGTTGGGCAGAAGAAGTAACGCAGCAGCTTGATACTCTTCAACTCTGTAGTCTCACCAAACATGAAGAAAATGAAAAGGACAAGTACGTCCACAAGTTCTGTGTTCAAGTATTTCATAGATTTTACCATATGTTATTTTAGTGAAACTCTTTGAAAGTTTTCTTTTAGTGTCATAGGTGAACATTTAGGTATTTTTCTTCTGGCATGGTATGGCTATCACTTTGGAAAGATCGTTCTCACTCTCGATTGGCTTCTTTTATTAGAGTCTTTCATAAAAGGAATGGAACTACCAGTTTGCTAATCCACTAATCTCTCTTCTGTGCCTTTTGATGCCTACTGGCTCCCCCAGTTTGCTGAAGATGCATATAAGCCATTGATTAAGAATTATTCTGATAAATTTCCTGTTAATTATAAAAGCTATCTTCTAAATTTGGTGGTGTGGAAATCATGCTAAATGAGCTTCCAGACCATATCTAGTATGATTGTTTCTTCATTCTTTTATTTTTTATTTGATACTCAGATTACTTATAAATGAGAATATAAAATGTAGACCTATTTAGGTTAATTTCTCTAAGTTCAGTGTACTTAATTAGTGAAAAGCTTTCTAAAAAATGCAACTATGTCTCCTTGAAAGGCAAGAGAAAACTTAAAAAAAAGATTTTTTTTATTGTAGTCAAGTACACATAACACAAAATTTACTATCTTCACTATTTTAAGTCTACAATTTACTATCTTCACTATTTTAAGTCTACAGTTCAGTAGTGTTAGGTATATTCACATTGTTGCACAACTCATCTCCAGAACTTTCTCATCTTGCAAACCTGAAACTCTCTGCCCATTAAAAAATAACCCAGTTTCACCTCCCCTCAGCCCCTGGCAACCATATTTTACTTTCTTTTTTTATGAGTTTGACCACTCTAGATACTAATATAACTGAAATCATCCGGTGTTTGTCTCTTTGTGACTGTCTTCCTTCACTTAGTGTAATGACCTCAAGGTTCATCTATGTTGTGGCATATGTCAGAATTTCCTTCCTTTTAAAGGCTGAGTAATATTCCACTGTGTGTATATTTTGTATATCCATTCATCTACCGATGGACATGTGGATTGCATCTACTTTTTGGCTGTTGTGAATAATACTGCTATGAACATGGGTGTTAATATTTTGAGGAACTGCCATACTGATTTCCATGGTGGCTGCACAATTTTACGTTCGTACCAACAGTGTACAAGGGTTCCAGTTTCTCTACATTCTTGCCAACACTTGTTTTCCGTTTTTTTGATGATAGCCATTAGATAGTGAGGTGTACTATCTTATTGTGGTTTTGATTTGCATTTACCTGATGGTTAGGATGTGGAGCGTCTCTCCATATGCTTGTTGGCCATTTGTATATCTTTTTTGGAGAAATGTCTGTTCAAGTCCTTTGCCCATATTTTGATCAGGTTTTTGTTTTGGGGTTGTTTTTTTTGGGGGGGGGTTGTGTTGAGGGAGTTCTTTATAGATTTTGGATATTAACTCCTTGTCAAATATATGATATGGAAATATTTTCCCTCATTCCATAGATTGTCCTTTTACTCTGCTGATTGTGTCCTTTGATGTACAGAAGTTTTTAGTTCTGATGCAGCCCAGTTTATGTATTTTTACTTCTGTTGCCTGTACTTTTGGTTTCATATTTAAGAAATCATTGTCAAATCCAATATTATAAAGCTCTTCTATGTTTTCTTCAGGAGTTCTGTAGTTTTAGGACTTATGTTTAGGTCTTTGATTCATTTTGAGTTAAATTTTGTGTATGCTGTAAGCTAATGGTATTTGTCTGCTAGGGTTGTCATAAGAGTACCACAGACTGGATGACTTAAAGAAACTTAATTTCTCACAGTTTTGCAGGCTCTAAGTCCAGGATCAAGGTATTGTCATGGTTGGTGACCTTTCCTTGACTTGGATATGGCTCCTTCTGTGTCCTCCAGGGCCTTTCCTTGTACACTCTGGGCGTCTCTTTCTCTTCTTGTAAGGACGTCAGTTCTGTTTGTTTGGTACTCTACGCTTATGATCTCATTTAACTCAATCTCCTTTAAGGCCCTATCTCCAAATACAGTTACATTAGGGCTTCAGCATAGGAATTTGGGGGGATAGATGTAATTCAGTTCATAACTAGGTCCATCTTCATTCTTTTGCATGTGGATATCTAGCTTAAGGGAAAACTTAAAAATTGAGTTCATTTCTCATGAGGATCTGGTATTACTTTGTGCAGTTAATCATGTGTCTTGATTATTGTTAGCATTGGCCCCATGTGGGAAAAGTATTTGTGCATGCGTACATACTCATGTAGGTATAAACACATAATCTGATTTGTCCAAAAATGTAGTAGTAGGCTAGGATTTATTATCTATAGTGATGCTAGAAAATGATGTTGTATTTGTACTTTATTCAGAAACTAGTCTGTATTTTTCATGTGACTGTAAGTCATTATAGATTAATGAAAACAATACTTTAAAAAATTGTGTTCCCATGTAATTGTTCAGCTTAATTCACAGAAGCCATGGAATACATTTTATATTATGTTTCCAGAGATGTAATTGTTTAAAGTTTAACCTGTTTGCAAATCTTAGGAATTTGTTGAGGCAATTATTTTCCAATTTTAATTTATTTAATTTATAACTGTATTTTCTTTTCATGATATATAGATGTGAAAATCACCATGAAAAACTTAGTGTATTTTGCTGGACTTGTAAGAAGTGTATCTGCCATCAGTGTGCACTCTGGGGAGGAATGGTGAGCAGAACAAATTCAGCATATTATTTTTGGTTAGAGACTAGAAAGCATGGAATACTTGTTTGATTTATATAAAAATAATGTTTTACTCTATTTGTAGAATGAAAATTAAATGATTCTACTTTATAGCAGAAGGCATTGTTCCTTCTGTTATTACGGAAAAACAATTTTTGTGGGAGATTTTGATGTAAATATTTTCTTTTAAATGAAAACCTATAAAACGTATATTCATTTGCAAATCTCTTGTTGTAGGATTGAGGTCTTTTCTTTGGTTAAGGTCAGTTGATCTGATGTCCTGGCAACAATTTCTAATTTTGGTTTATTTAAAGTGGAACAACAACTTGGATATTTGTGAAAAATATGAATATAAGCACCTAGATTTTATGGTTTGTTTATTTATTTTCCAATCTAATTCAGAAGTAGTTTTTTAAGGTAACCTAGCTTTATCAAGTCTAAAACATTCTAGTTAGTGTTCCTAGAAATAGCTTTTTATTTTACATTTGTGTTCTATCGTTTAGTTCATATTAAATTATATACTTACAGTAATATAAGTACAATTAGCATAAATAGGTTTGAGAATCAACATAGTAGATTCTTGGTGGAAAAAGTTGGTCATAGTGGGAGAAGAAATGTGTAAACATCTAGAGGTGTCTGTTAGCAATGACAGTTGATCTCTTTGGGCATCGGTTAGCATGTTTTAGAGAGAATGGCAGGCAAGTTGGTTGAGTAGAGCTCAATTCAGAGAGCATTCTGTTGGAATTTGAATACCAGTGTGCTGACTGAAAAAAACTCAGTTCCCACAATTCAGTACTTAAATAAACAGGTTTTGTAAAAAGCAGTGTAAACATTCTTTTACATACTTCAAGTGGACATTCAAAAATCCACATCTTTTTTCTCTTAGAGACCATAGCTGGCTGTTTTGGTTGAACAGGACACTTCTAATAAGAGCATATCTATTATAAGGAATTTTTTATAATAGAAATTTCTATTTACCAATCCAGAGTTTTATAAATTACAGTACTAAAATTGGAAAAAAATTCGTTTTAGGTTGTTAGCTCCAAAAAATTGTTCTTTGAATACAGCTGGATTTGTGAGGCCTTCTGTCTTCACAGTAATTCTTTGCAACATGAGGAATGAGTTCATTGCTTTTGCTAATAGTGTACCATGAATCTTTTCCTTAAGAGTCTTTGTAATTTTTTCAATTGTGCTGTAGACTGGGGGTTCAGAGGTTAACTGGGGGTTCAGAGGTTAACAAGACAGATATCAACTAGTTCTGTGTTTTGTTGTTGTGGTAGATACTAGGAATAAGTAAGTATACAGTGCTGATAAGAGGGCATAACTATAGGAGCTGACTGTGTAAGCTTGAGCTAAGCTCAAGTAGGAGTTAAGATGTGGAGAGTTGGAGGAGGGAAGATGAAGGAGAATTACTTTTGAATAAGTAGGAGTTACTTTTGGAAAGGCCTGGTGGGAAGAAGTTTAAGGACGAGGAAGAAGGCTGGTGCTGACCAAGAGAAGAGTGGCAATTAAGGTTGTGTCAGATGCTCCGGGCCATGGTTAGGGATTTTGGTTCTTTTTAATGGGTGAAGATTTTTAGATAAGTGTAAATATTTTGCTAAATACCTTTATCCACAGTTGAAAGATTTCCTACCTGGGCCAAGTGATTTTAAGAAAGCTCGGGCTTGTTTTAACAAAGTAAATGCAACCAAAAAGATAAAATTCATTTGGAAATATTTACCAGTTTATTAGTACCCACAAACTGTTAATAAAGGAACGTAAATGCAGATGAGATATTTGAAAATGATCTAAAACTACTCTTACTAATTTAAACAGCACGGTGGACATACCTTTAAGCCTTTGGCGGAAATTTATGAGCAACATGTTACTAAAGTGAATGAAGAGGTAGCCAAACTTCGTCGGCGTCTCATGGAATTGATAAGCTTAGTTCAAGAAGTGGTAAGACAATTACTAAAAGATCATTATCCCTTTTACAGTCTATATTATATAGTTTTATAATATAGATCAATTAGATGTTGAAGTCAAGATTTGAAAATTCCAGGATATATTTATAGTCAGTCTCACCAAGTTCAGACTAGCTGAGGAATTTGGATCCAAACCCCTGGTCTATTCTGCAGTTGGAGCCAACGAATTGCTTCTTTTTATGTAGGAATAAAGGATTGATTAATAAGTTAAATAAGCCTGTTTGCTATAGAGTCAACATTGAGTTTGACAAAGTTATTAAGTTATTCATTCTTTGGATCCCCATCTTTTGGGAGTTTCTGATACCAAGGAATGAATTATTTCTAGTGTTCTAAATTAGAACCCTGCAGAATTGAAAGTAATATTTAACACTACTCTTCAGCTACTGTATGGGTCAAACAGCTATTTACCATTTATAATATTTCTATGTGAAAATGCAATAAACTTTCAAACATTTCAATACGAACTATACTTTTGGAATATTTTTTGTTTAAAGTTGCCAGAATGACAATTGCTATTAAAGAGGTTTGCAGACCACTCTTAAGATGTTTTCATTTTACCCCTTCAGAAATCAAGATCCAGATCATCATTTACAACCTTCTTTATATAGAAAGGAGTGTTTTTGAGTTGCATGTATGCTATCTACAAAATCATTTTGGAATGTAAACAAGTGGGATGGTTTATATTTGGTCTTCATCTTGCTACCTTTCTTTTCTGTTTTCTCTTGGCAATATTATAATTTGGTCATTAGGGAGAGTGTACTAGGTTGAGATTATCACCACTTGTATTTATGATAATAGGTATAGGAAAGATTGCATTTTATATTTTGCAGTATGCTATTACAAAATCTATGTGTACTCGGCAATCTTTAAAAAGCCTATTTTTTTCCTTTTTGTGCTTAGTTCTGAAAAAAATGAAAAACTTTGTAAACTAGCGTAATATGGCTTTTTAAAATTTTTGTTTTAAGTTACATGATGTAAACTGGCTTTGGTATACATTTTTATTTTTGAATGGTGGTTTCCTATCAGATATGGTTAGGGCTTTGAGTATGGGTTCTGTACATGTTACCAAAACCAATTTTTTGTAATTGCATATCTTTGTGTTTATTGTTTATCTATTTATTAATTATCTACTTATTGTTTATTTATTAATTGTTTACTTTTAAGAGTCTTTTTCCTGAATCAGTTCAATGTATAGTTTTTTAAAGCAATGAGTTTCCTATGACATAGGAACAATTAAAAAGTATTATTGGCTTATAGTGTTTAAAGAGGAAATCAATTGACTAAGAATAATTACAGTGATTAATGTCTGTTTTAAAAATTCTTCAATTAAATTATGTTTATCTACTAGGAAAGAAATGTAGAAGCTGTAAGAAATGCAAAAGATGAGCGTGTTCGGGAAATTCGGAATGCAGTGGAGATGATGATTGCGCGGTTAGACACACAGCTGAAGAATAAGCTTATAACACTGATGGGTGAGTGTTTTTCTCTGCTGCTGGGGTACATGGTGCTTTGAGCCTTCTTGAGTTCAATCTTTGAGGAGTAAAGGTTGGTGAGTTTCTTCATGATGGGAAAAGACTGGTTTAAGAAATAAAAGTTCCACCGATTAAATGTCCCTCTGTATCAGATTGCATTACTCCAAATTGATATAACCTTTGCTAACCTCGTGGGATATGCTTCCAGCTCTTCAGACTTTGTAATTTAAAAAGAACACGATCTGATTAGGCAAGCATGCCTGTCTTTTCGACTTTTTTTTTTATCATGTAAAGCAGTTTCTTCTTTTTCTGTAATAATTCTGTAATTATAATTCCTTTATCCCTCTGTGTTTCCAGGTTCTTGAGACTATTTTCCTCTTTGGGTCTTCTTTTCAAAGAACATACCTTTTGCTGATATAAGTATCTGGCCTACATTCTTATTTTTAAGCCACAGTTAAATTTTGGGGAGGAATTATTTCAGAATAGTTGATTGAGTAAAAAATTTACTTTTCTAGATCTCCATATTCCTTTTGAAAGAATAACATTAATTTATTTACAAAGTATGTTGTCATTGTATGTTTCTTAAATAAATTTAATAGACCTAAATTGCATTTTGTCTAAAACTGTAGTTAGGGTTGATTCTGAAATCCTCTGTCAAAGCTACTACAGTATTATATTCAACCTCTTAAAACTCTGGGAAAATTTTTTAGGGTAGCTGTAATGAAGTTTTGCTTTCTTAAAATTGCTTCCGTGTTACTGAATATGTTCAGTGAAAGCTGATTTCCTTCTTAAACCAATAATGAGCCTGAGTATCGGCGTTTTGCTATTTTTAAACAGGTCAGAAGACTTCTCTAACACAAGAAACAGAGCTTTTGGAATCCTTACTTCAGGAGGTAGAGCACCAGGTAATGAAATGTTAAATGTAATAAAGTCTTTATCTACTTGTGTCCATATGCTTTAAAAAAATTTTTTTTTTAATAGAGGTTATATAAGATCAAAAGATCTGGGGATCTGTGTGCCATACTGGGGATTTTTATGAAATAGCAATCAGCTGATTCTTCTCAAGTTTTCTCCCTGTGTTTGGTAACTAGATTACACTCTTTCGAAAGAATGGAATTATTTTTACTGGGACTAGCACAAAGGAATCTCTAAAAGATTAAAATCTTCTGACATTGTGACTTAAATGGTGCCTTTGAGATAGAATGGTATTGCCAATTACTTAAACAGAGTGATTCTTAATGCTAAAATTAGCATTTTTATTAATGAAATTTTAATTAAGTATCAGATAGACAGCAGGCATTGGTTTAGATGTTTGGAACACAGCAGTGGGCAAAATGGAAAAAAAATCTGTCCCCATAGAGTTTATATTTTAGATTAGGGGCAGGTGGGTGTGAAGTACATAGTGAATGAATAAAATATATAGTGTCACATAAATATTTGATATATTCATCTGTCTTGAATTCAGTGTTTGGAATTCTTGAATTCCTCTCTATGCCTGCTACATAGCTAGCTATCTCTTGAGATTGTTTTCTTTATTTTCATTCTGGAGATTCCCTTCACTTCTTTCTTGAGTTGAATCCCATGTTTCCTGATTCCCATGGCTTCTACTCTCTTGGTTTGCTCATTTATTTTGGCATTACATTTCCTCTTGTAGCTTTTCTAGAAGGGTAATCAGAATAAATTTTCAAGACTGTATGTCCAAAAATATTTTTGTTCAATCTTCATACTTGATTGACTGTTTGGCTGGTGTATTCAGTACATAAATATTTATTTAAATGCTCTTATTTACCCTCTTTAAACTCCCACTCATAATTGTGCATGATGTTCCCCTGGTCCAGAGATTTTATTTTATCCCCTCAAGAGAATAAGCCAGCAGTCTTCTGCTAGAGTGATGTGACAATTCAACCAGCTCTGGTAGACATAGATAAATTGTGTGCACTTAAAGTGTATATATAATTTGGTAAGTTCTGACAAATGTATATACCCGTGAAGCCATCACCATAGTCAAGATAGTGAACATACCTATTATACCCCCACATTTCTTTGTGTTTTGTTCTCTCTCCTTCAGCTTCTACCCATCCTTCCCCCACCAGGCAACCCCTTGTGCGCTTTCTGTCATTATAGATTAGTTTGCATTTTCTAGAGTTTTATATCATTGGAATCATACACAGTATGTACCCATTTTATGTCTTCTTTCATTGAGCAAAATTATTTTGTGATTCATTCATACATCAATAGTTCTTTCCTTCCTTTGCTGAGTAGTATTCCATTGTATGTATATGCCACAATTTGTTTTTCCATTCAACTCTTTATGGTCATTTGGGTTGCTATCCTGTTTTTGGCTTTTACAAATAAAGCTACAGAGGACATTCATGTATAAATCTATACATTCATTTCCTTTTTTCTTGGGTTCACCTAAGATGGAATGGCTACCATCCATTTTAGTAACTACCAACTGTTTTCTGAAGTGATTGTACGTATGCCATTTTATATTTCCTTTGGTAGTCTATGAATAAAGTATCAGTACCTCCACATCCTTGCCAACACATGAAATAGTCAGTGTTTTGAATTTTATCTATTTTCATAGGAGTGTAAATAGTATTTCATTATGGCTTTAATTTGCATTTGTCTTACAACTAATGCTGTTAAGCAGCCTTTCTTGAACTTATTTGTCATCTGTGTATCTTCTTTCTTGAGGTGTCTATTCGTATCTGTTGCCCATCATTTTATTGATTTGTTTTCTTGTTGGGTTTTGAGAGTTCTTTACATAAAGAACTGGATGTAATTCCTTTATTACATACATGCTTTCAGAGATTCTCTTCAAGTCTGTGGCTTGTCTTTTCATTCTCTTAAGTGTCTTTTGAAGAGGAGAAGTTTTTAATTTTGACGAAGTCTAAGTTATCAATTTGTTCTTTTGGTGTCATAGCTAAGAAATCTTTACATAACCAAAGATCATAAAGATTTTCTCTGTCGTCTTTCAAAAGTTTTGTAGTTTCAAGCTTTGTATTTAAGTCTAATCCATTTTGAGTTATTTTTGTATGTGAGGTATTTGATCCAAGGTGGTTTTTTAATTTCTGTATGTTTGTTTCTGTATATGGTTGTCCAGTTGTTCCAGCACTATTAATTAAAGATCAGCCTCTCTTCACTGAATTGCCTTTGCTTTTTTTCCCCCAAAAATTAAATGTCCACATACATGTTGGTCTAATTTTGGACCCTATACTGTTCCATTTATTTATTTATTTATTTATTTATTTATTTATTTATTTCCACTACAGTGTTTTGATTACTGTGTCTTTTTTAAATTAAATTTATTGGGGTGACATTGGTTAGTAAAATTACATAGGTTTCAAGTGTACATTTCTATAATAAGTCATCTATACAGAGGGTGCCAAAAAATGTATACACATTTTAAGAAAGAAAAACTGTATTAAAATTGTAATACTCAATATATACCGATAACAAAAGATGAGTACCCGTCATGCTGTAATTACAAGACGTGCTCAAAGTGGTTACCATCAGCATCCAGACACTTCGGATTATGGCAAACTACTGCTTGAGCAACGTTGACCAAAGTGTCCACTTGTATACATTTTTTTGGCACCCCTGGTATATCAAGCACTGTTTTATATGCTTTACAAATAAGAGCAACTTTATTCAGATAAAATCTACATGAAAAGACTTAATTTTCTAGAAAATTGTAATTACCAAAAATGACTTAAAAAAGTATAATTTAAACCAAGGAACATTAATTAAATTATGTTGGTAATAAGTCTGTCTCCTTCAAAACACATTAAATCCAGACTAGTGGAAAATTTTTACCAAATCTTTAAATATTGGTTGCTTATCATAACAGTTTTTTCTTAGAGAATACAAAAAGTATGAAAGCTAACATCTCATTCTTTGGAGAGTGATATAACATTAATAACCAATTGACATAAGAACATTGTAAGAAAATAAAATTAAAATCAACCTTACTGTAAATGTAAATGTTAAAATCTTAAATAAAATACTGGCAAATCAAAATCAGTAGGATATTTTAAAAAACTAAACAAGAAAGCAAGATCAGGTAAGGTTAAAGAAATGTTTCATTATTAGAAAAATCTCTTTGATTGTAACTCGAGATTAAAAGGCAAGACCACATGAATATTCCAATATTAATATGAAAGAGCAAGGGGCCCCAAATAGACAACATATTCCTGGATTAAAAATAAAGAAGAACAGAGTTGGAGTTCTTGTTATATCAAGACATAATATGAAACAATAGTAATTAGGACACAGATTTTGACATAAACACAGACAAATGGACAAGCAGAACAGTATAAAAATCCCAGGAACAGACCCCCAGGTATGTGTGAAGACTTGATACATGATTGGAGATGGAGAAAGACCCTTCAACAAATATTGACAGCAATACATGTGGGAAATAAAATTTAATTTTCATTTTACACCATACACAAAACTCAGTTCCAGGTGGGTTAAAGACTTAAATATGATTGCAAAATTTGGTTATTTTTAGAAGAGAAAATCTTTGGTATGGGTAAAGAAAGACTTCTGAGGACACAATAGGTGCAAAATATAAGGAGTAGTGTTTGAATGCATCAAAATTAAAAATTTTTGAACAAAAAAAAAAATCTTCAAAAACTAGGTTGACAGGCCATAGACTTGGAAAAGATTTTTGTCATTCGTAAAACTGAACAGGAATGGTTATCTGGAATTTATAAAGAAATACAGGTCAATCATAAACAGCCGAAACAATCTCATGAAAAGTAGGCAAGGGATATGAACAGATCACGGAATTGGATGTTGAGTTGACCAGTAAGAGTGAAATTTCATTGATAAACTGGTAAATATAAGCCAAGACAACAAAATGCTATCTTTTACTCATTAGACTGGCAAAAATTAATCAGTAAAAATTTAAGTGTTGACAAGAATGTACAGCAAAGGGAACTTTTACACTGCTGATGGAAATGAATCTACAAACATTGGAGAGCAGTTTGCTATTGTCTGCTAAAAGTTCGGTATGCTTTAGCCAGTCCTAGAGAGACTCGAATATGTGAACAGGGAGCTGTGCACCATCTGGGTCTTCACTCCAGATTTATTTTTAATAATGAAAAATAGGAAGCAACCTAAATGTCCATTGATAAAGATGATAAATTGTACTATATTCATGCAATGATATTCTTTAAAATTGTCAAAATGAGTAGATTATGAATATCAGTACAATTAAATCTCAAAAACAATGTTGGTTGAAGAATATAGGCTACATGGTAATACAGCCTGATAGTATTTATGTAAAGCCTGAAAACATTCAGAGCATTGTTTATGGATGTGTATAGACCCATAGTACTTGTACAAACACATGTATATGGTGACAATAACTTTCAGTTCAAGGAGTGAGTTACCTTTGGAGGAAATGGGGTCAAGGAAGGGTACTCAGTATGTATTCAATAAACATTTGAATAAGAGCTATAAGTATTAAGTAACTCATTGAAAAGATATAAAACCCAGTTATAGTACTCGTAATTTTTGTGAATAGCATCTGTATGCCATTTGATAGTGTATTAGTTTGGTATGGCTGATATAACAGAGTACCACTGACTAGGAGGCTTAAACAAGGAAAATTTGTTTTCTAATTGTTCTGGAGGTTGGAAGTCCAGGATCAAGGTGTTGGCAGGTTTGGTTTCCCCTGAGGTCTCTCTTTGGCTTGCAAAGGGCTGCCTTCTCTTTGTGTCCTCTGAAGACCTTATTACAAAGCTGTTTCTCCTACAACTTCGTGACTGTTATAACAAACCCAGCAAAGCAAGCATAGATATTATTCCAGTTTTACATACACAAATAGACTGTCAGAGTCATAATCAGTGTGTGGCAGAACTAGGACTTCAGACTGGTTGCCTTGAATACAGAATTAGTCTTAACTACCAGGTGTATTTTATTAAAGTTGGATTTTTCACTTTTTACCTTTGGCATAACTTAAAATAGTGATTCCCAAATCAGTACAAGTTAAAACTTTTTTTTTTTTTAACTATAGTTGACATTTAATATTATGGTTAAAACTTTTTGTGTGTGTGTTACATCTTAACATTTCTGTGGTCCCTTGAATGCAATTTGAGAAATCCTTGTTTGAAGGCTAACAACCTATAGGGATTTGTTTATTAATATACATAATGGCGTCACTGTAGAAGCCTAAAATATATTTGTAGTTGTTTAAAATTGGATTTGCCCTACTGTATGAGAGAAAAATGCGTTAAAATCAAATATACTTGATGGCTTTATGGTTAGAAAGGAAATAAATAAACCTAGGTTCTTTGCAGATTTTTAATTCTCAAACCCACTTTGAAAATCAATCTGTTTTCTTTATCTCTGCTTTTTTTTAGTTTATAACTAAATTTTAGTTTAAACTTTATCTGTTTTTTTTTTTAGTTTATGAGAATAATTTCTGTTATCTTTCTTTATTAAGGATTTTGAGGTGCCAATGAATAGTAATTTTGTTTTCCTCACACAGTTGCGGTCTTGTAGTAAGAGTGAGTTGATATCTAAGAGTTCAGAGATTCTCATGATGTTTCAGCAAGTTCATCGAAAACCCATGGCATCCTTTGTTACCACTCCTGTTCCACCAGATTTTACCAGGTATGACGGTTTTTTAACTCCTTTTTCATAAGATATTTATGTGCAAATGCATATACTTGTTTCAAAGGAATGTTGTTTTGTTAACTTCATCTTTTTTTAAGGTGCTGTTTAAAATGAGGTGGTGTAGCGAACTTTAGTTTATGTATGTAAATGTAGTTTAAAAAAATTCTGGTGGATTTAAATACGCTTCTGAATGTAAAGAGAAGTTGATAGTGAATTAGGAATTGTTTGTTTCCTGGAACTTCATCTTCTATACAGTAGAAAAAAATATTGATCCCATTTTATTTCATCATTGTCTGTTCACTCTTTTTTTTTTCTTTAGCTGATACACAATTCACATATAAGGTGTCAGGTTTATAACATAATGATATAATATTTGTGTATGTTGTGAAATGATCACAATAAGTCCAGTTAACATTCATCACCATACATAGTTAAAAAAATTTTTTCTTAGCAACTTTCAGATTTGCAATACAGTATTATTAACTATAGTCACTATGCTGTACATTACATACATTCCCATGACTTATTTATTTTATAACTGGAAGTTTATACCTTTTGACCCCTTTTTAGATTCCTCAAATAAGTGAGATCATACAGTATTTGCTTATACAGTATTTGTCTTTTTGTCTGACTTATTTCACTTAGCATAATGCTCTCAAGGTCCATCCATGTTGTCTCATGTTCATTCTTTTTTTTATTTTATTTATTTATTTATTTTTTTTTTTAAGATTTTTTTTTATTGGGGAAGGGGAACAGGACTTTATTGGAGAACAGTGTGTACTTCCAGGACTTTTTTCCAAGTCAAGTTGTTGTTCTTTCAATCTTAGTTGTGGAGGGTGTGGTTCAGCTTCAAGTTGTTGTCCTTTCAGTCTTAGCTGTGGAGGGCGCAGCTCAGCTCCAGGTCCAGTTGCCGTTGCTAGTGGAAGGGGGCGCAACTTGCCCACCATCCCTTTCGGGAGTTGAACCAGCAACCTTGTGGTTGAGAGGATGCGCTCCAACCAACTGAGCCATTTGGGAACTCAGCGGCAGCTCAGCTCAAGGTGCCATGTTTATGTTCAATCTTAGTTGCAGGGGCCACTGCCCACCATCCCTTGCGGGACTCGAGGAATTGAACTGACAATCTTGTGGTTGAGAGCCCACTGGCCCACGTGGGAATCAAACCGGCAGCCTTCAGAGTTAGGAGCATGAAGCTCTAACCGCCTGAGCCACCGGGCCAGTCCTCATGTTCATTCTTTTATTTACCTTTTGAGTTTACTTAGATCTTGTTACATGGCGACTATAACTTATTTACACGTATGTTGTCAAAAGGAGAACTCATAAACAGATGAAAATGCCAAAATATTTTGAAGGCAACATGATGTTCTCTCCAGATCTTAAAAGATAGTGGGAGGAAAGAGTTGGTTGCATTCTATACATCTTTTTAGTTTTTATCTTGGGCAGTCTTAGAATTCTTCTGAACAGAATATTCTCTTAAGCATTGTTAGACTACACTGTGGTGTTAAGAGTAGTGGTTCTTAACACTGGTGTATTTTAACTCACTTGGGATTCTTTTGAAAATTACCAGTGCTGGCCCGTACTTCAGGACATTTGAAATAAAATCTTTGTGGGTGTATTAGTCTGTTTGAACTGCCATAACAAAATACCACAGACCACATGGCTTATACAACAAAAGTTTATTCTCTTACAGTTCTGGATGCAGGAAGTCCAATATCAAGGTGCTGGAAAATTTAATTTCTGGTGAGGTCTCTCTTCTTGGCTTGTAGAGAGCTGCCTCCTCACTGTGCCCTCCCATGACCTTTTCTCTGCATGCACAGAATCAATCTCTGATGTCTGCCTCTTCTAAAGACAAGAGTCATACTGGGTTAGGGTCCTACCTTTTATAACCTCATTTAACCTTAATTACCTCCCTAAAGGTCCTGTCTCCAAATGCAGTCACATTGGAGGTTAGGGCTTCAACATATGAATTGGTGGGGGGGTGGGAGGGGGGTGGACACAATTCAGTTCATAACGTTGGGTACATCTAGGCATTTGTAGTTTTTTTTCTTTTTAACTCTCCTTAGCTTATTCCTAAGATGAGAGGTTTAACCACTGTTTCACAGAAATACATTGGTATGATGGATTTCAATCTGTGCTATACTTTAGAGATGGCTTATGAGAGACTATCAAGTATTTCTAGCATGCTGAGGACTGTGGTACATTTAGGAAACAACCTTTGTTATAAATAATGTGTATGTGTTTAACTTCCTTTGCTTTTTGCTCGAATACGTTATGCCCTCTGTTGGCCACAGGGTCTTGATTGTAATAGACTGTATGGAGTAAGCCAGGGTTTTTCAGCCTTGGCCTTGTTAGCATTTTGAGCTGGATAATTCTTTGTGGGGTGGACGGAGCTTCCCTGTGTAGGATGTAGCACCAGTCGCACCTCTCCCTTTACAGTTGGGACAAAAATGTTTCTAGACATTTCCAAATGTTCCCTGGGGGCAGAATGGCCCCTGCTTTAGAATCAGGGTGTAAGCCCTTGTTCCTTATCACAGGTACAGTCCTGAGAATCATGACCACCCACAGTTCTGTAAACAGAAGGGCAAAATTTTTCTGACAACCAGAACTCAGGTAGTTCTCACTGACCATAAGATAAGTCTCCATTTCTTTCTGAATTAACAAACTAGATACCGTATTCATATTAAAGCACTGACTATT
This sequence comes from Rhinolophus sinicus, assembly GCF_057876585.1. Taxonomy (NCBI): domain Eukaryota; kingdom Metazoa; phylum Chordata; class Mammalia; order Chiroptera; family Rhinolophidae; genus Rhinolophus; species Rhinolophus sinicus. Next base: position 29,396,307 of record NC_142512.1, read on the forward strand.
ATTAAAAGAACTGGGTATTTGCTATCATTAAGCAGATCTGGTTGAACCTAAGGATAAGGATGTTCACTAATGTTCCAAGGCTGCCTCTTAGATAATGTGCTCAGCCATTCTGCTTGCCCCCATGTGATTATTTATTCTTATCCTATAAAATTGTATAGGTTTGCTAATAAATAGTTTCACAGTCTTTACGGTTTGTCAGTATTCCTCATAATTTGTTCTGAAGAAAGAAGTTTGGAGATTTATTGTGATGTGTTTTGCTTTTGCTATTTCTTTTGTTTTTTTTTTCAACTTGTTTATATTGGTTTCATATTTCAGGTTCCCAGTCGCAGCACCATTTTCTTCCTTGTCCTATTTCATGAGTACTTTTTAAATGTCTCTTAAACACTTATTTTAACACTTAATTGTATATTGCATTTTTTTAATTTATTTATTTATTGGGGTGGCAATTGTAGTAAAATTACATAGATTTCAGGTGTACAATTCTGTATTACATCATCTATAAATCCCATTGTGTGTTCACCACCCAGAGTCAGTTCTCCTTCCATCACCATATATTTGATCCCCCTTACCCTCATCTCCCACCCCCCACCCCTTACTCTTTGGTAACCACTAAACTATTGTCTGTGTCTATGAGTTTTTGTTTCTCATTTGTTTGTCTTATTCTTTTGTTGTTTTTGGTTTATATACCACATATCAGTGAAATCACATGGTTCTCTGCTTTTTCTGTCTGATTTATTTCACTCAGCATTACACTCTCAAGATCCATCCATGTTGTCACAAATGTTCCTATATATTGCATTGTTTAAAAGCTATTTTATAAAGTATTTGTTGAGTCCCCAATTTCATTGCAGACTTTTGATGTCATCTATTGATGGTTTTATGAATTTGTTTGATTTAATGTTATTTTTAAGAAGGATTTAAAAATGTTCCTGAGGGACTTATTTTAGATTAATAAAGTTTATAAGATATTACTGAAGGACTTTGTTTTTTAACTAAATGAAATTTTAAACTTACATAAGCCAAATAATTTTATTTTGCCTTTGCTTCTTTTTAGTGAATTAGTACCATCTTATGATTCAGCTACTTTTGTTTTAGAGAATTTCAGGTAAGAGTTTTTGACAACTCTGGATTTTTGTATGTATGCATAAGAGCCAGGAAGGTGTTACTCCTGGGTAGGACATAGACCTAAGGAACTCTGTGACACCTCAGTGTAGTCTTAGAAGAAACAAATTTCCTATTAGAAACAGAGAGTTCATTTGTTTGGATTGTATTATTTCTTCAGGACAGATTGCTTCTCTCGTATAGGAAAGAGAATCATTTTTAGAAGAAGAGGGTCCACTTAGCCTTTGCTAAGATGGGGCGAATTGGTGATAGAGATCAATGAGCGCCCTACCCATTCTCTGAATTAAGAGTGATAGGAAGAAGTCCATTTTGGGTCCAATTTATCTCAGCTCAAATTCAGGACTTGTAGATAAGGTACCATTATTGTAAGAAATTTGTAAGTTTCATAACTTGAGTGTTAATTTTTTTAGCCATTACTACTTTTTGTCTAAGATTCAAAGCAAAGATCTTAAAACAAAAATGTCCTAAGGGACTTGTCTTCAAGGGCGGTATGGAAGTAGAGAACCAAGAATATAAGATCTTGCCTTAGGTAGACAACTTCGAGAGGTCATAACCATCAAAATAAGCCAAACAGAATTTATACCACTCCCTGTTTAATTTGTTTTTGCTTACGGGATAACTTTGTGGCTAAATATATACTTTCTGAGGATTTCCTCACATGTGTTAAGATTTAGTACATGTTCTTTTGTTTTTATATTTAAGAAAAGGATAATTGTACTACAGGGATGTGAGGAAAGAAGCACATTTCTTTTTCCCTTTAATGATAAAAGACTGCTTGTTGGAGTGGTAATTAAACTCAGGACACTTAGTTATGTTTTCCTTTTCCCTTAAATATCACAGTTTTGAGGTTTTTCTTTAACTTGAAACTGAAAAGATAGTGCTGAATATTTCAATATTACTAAATTTTCTTTTATTTCAGAATGTAAGTATTATATATGTAAATTAATACAGTGTAATTTTAACTTGTTCAGTCACCTTCTATTTCTTGTCCAGGATTTCAAATAAGCAACATAAATAAAGTGGTTGGTTTTGGTTTTGCCTGTGCTACTTCACAACAATTTTGATCTTGGGATTTTGTTGGTTTTCTTTGACTTTAGCACTTTGCGCCAGAGAGCAGATCCTGTTTACAGTCCACCTCTTCAAGTTTCAGGACTTTGTTGGAGGTTAAAAGTTTACCCAGTAAGTTTTTCATATTTCTAATAACATTTTAAGCCAAGATCTTTTTCTCAAGATTCTATAATACACTGGTTCACTTTTTTAGTGCGGTAAGGAATTAAAGTAATGACAATTTTTATGTTACTATAGGGTCTATTACCAAATCTACGAAAAAATGAGTTCAAAATGAACAGTATGAACCCTGACATATTGCTGAATTTATTTCTTGTTTGTAGGCAGATACTTACCTTTAGAAGAAATCTTTAAAATTCTTATTTTAAAAGTATTTTTTAAAGTAAAAATAGGTACAGAAAGCCATGAGAAACAGATGTATGCTGGTCACATACTCATGGTGCATTTCAGTATGACCTACATATTTTCTGCTAATTTGGCAGCTGGATCCTGTGGCATGATGAGACACATACTTGATTCCTATAGCAAGAATATGAGCAGTAGTGTGTTCTTTTATCATGTGACGTCTAGTCACATGTTTTTTAATGATATTGGCAACTATTGATGCTCATTGTGTTCATCTGTTAACTTATTGGGAGTTGCAAAACAGTGATATTCTCATTTTATTGTTTCTTTTTCATTTGTTAGTTGTTACACTTTTATAAAGAGATGCTTTCCTTTATTATTTGGTTACCCAATAGTACAGCTCATGTAGAAGAGGTAGGATTCTTTCTTGTTATTTGCCAGTTTTCTTTATTATTCTCTGAAAGTGATTAATTAGGTTTTTAAAAAATACCATTATGAACTCCTGGATTTATATATACTTAATATCTTCAAGTTGGCTTCTGTGTCTCTTGCTTTAACCCTAACAGTGCTTAGTAGTAACCCTAGTAGTTAGCTTTCTTGTTCTCGTCCATGGCAAGATATTCTATGCTCATCTTGTACATTTTTTTACTCTGTACCTGGAATTGGCCGTTTTATCCAAAGAATCTTGATTCCTATTAGTTGGAAGATTGCACTTCAAGACCTAACGGCACTAGGGATGTTCATTTCTATCAGGTTGGTCACTGTTTCTAGGCCTCCTTAGTGAACAGAGCTAGGAAATACGAAGGTAAATGTATGGGACGTTTCTGGGGGCAGGGGGCGTAATCTGTATCTATTTAAAAATTTATTTAACAGACTTTATTTTTAAGAGCAGTTTTAGGTTAACAGAAAAATTGAGTGGAAAATACAGAGAGTTCATACAACTCCTAACCCTCACATACACGGCCTTCCCCGTTATCCACATATGCACCAAAGTGGTATATTTGTTGCAGTTGATGAATTGACATTGACATGTTATCACCCAAAGCCCTAGTTTACATTAAGTTCATTGTTGGTGTTGTACATTTTATAAGTTTTTTTGTTTGTTTTTAGGCCAAAGACCATACCTTGAGAAAAACTGTAGGAGTGTGGATAAAATTGAAGTGGATTAGCTCCAGGGATCTCAGTGGAAAAAAAATATATGAACACTTTAAAATTGTTATATAATTGTAGACTATTGGGTTTTTTGATACATGTATGAATTTTTTTTAAAGAATTAACTCGAGTTTATGCTCACATTTACAATTCATATTTAAGACTATAGAAGTGTTTTTATAAACTTAATCTCTTTATATTGCACCTGTATCTTCTTTCTTCCACTCTAGGACTCATACTTCTTGAAGTCATAGGAAATGAGAGAATTAGGATAGCTCATAATCAGTCACTCATTTGCTTTATTTCACCTGACAAACACAGGCACCTCAGAGGAGGAACTCTTAATTCTACCATCAATTTTCTCACTGAGAACTGTTTTAAAATATTTTTGCATATACTGTCCTCATTCCCCTCCTCTGCCATGTCTAGACAATAGTTTGGATGTCCACAGCTTGTTCTCTAGTAGATTCTATTGAAAGAACTGATGGAAACAATATTCCCTGGGTTTTTGTATGTTGAAAACAGTTTGCATCCTTTGTAAAAGCCAGTATTGCTGGATATACAGTTCTTGGCTCATGTTTTTTATTCACTGGGTGTCTGAAATATTCAATTCCACTTTCTTGAGGTAAAGTCTGATGATAAACTAATCCTTAAAAGGCATTTGCTAATACTGCCTAAATGCTCACATAATCTTATTTTTAAATTCAGTAATTTACTACTATACGGTTTGCTAGTTAGGACTTACATTTAGATCTTTGATCTGTTTTCAGTTAATTTTTGTGTATGGCATAGGGATCCAGCTTGGTTGTTTTGCATGTGAATATCCAGTGTGATGTGGCCATCAAAAATACGGTGCCTGGCTTATTGAGAGATTCCCTGGCTCGGACCCCCTCCTCCACTTTTATGTGGACCTTCTCCCTTTGTTTCTATTGTTTCTGTGTTGTTTATCTTTTATTTCACTCTAGCTGTTTGTTTGCAATCTGTGGATTTGTACTGAAAGGCCCTGGATATTCATTTTCAAGAGTTTAGAGTGACTAGAGTGCATTTAGTTCTCAGGCTTTTTAATATTACGCCCTCTTGTACTTAGTCGGTATTGCATTGAGCAGCTCTTTCTAGTTTCAGCTGTTGTGTTTGGCTCACGATGCTTTTCAGTAACGAACTCTTGGCCATTTTGTGATTTTTTATTTTCTGGTCCATTTAGATGTCCCATTGATTCTCTCTTCTTTCTCCCATACCGATGTTGATATCATTCAGGTCTTTGTGGATGTAATTGGTGTTTCTTTACCTGCTTTTATTTTGGGGCTTGTGAAAGTAACCTGTGATATAGTTTTGTTGTAAACGTTGTTTGTGACCTTTTGGTTTTGCTGGCCAGTTATTTTTTGTTTTATGGTTGGATTTGGAGAGTTGCAAAAACTATGCTGCTATTATTGTGATGATTTTCCCAGAATCCTCTGCCTATTGAAAAATGTTAAGGCCAGTATTTTGTTAGACATATAGCTGGCATGTGAATAAGAGCAGTAAAAAATTTTGTTCCTTAAATTGATGGTAAATATTAAGTCAAAAAAAATTTCTACTGTTATTGGCTAATAAAGATCTGCAGTGAAAAATGTGCATTCCTTTTAATTAATTAATTAATTAATTAGTTTAACTCAAGGGAAATTGTTCTAGGAACATTATTCAAAAGAAAAAAATCCCAGCTGTTTGATTGATTTTTTAAAAATCAAAGTGATTTGTGATCTAATTTATATTGAATAAAATTCACTAATTTTGGCAAGTCTTAACAAATATACAGTCATATAATCATTATGACAGTCATGATTTTTATCACCCTCAAAAGTTATCTAATTTCCCTTGTCAGCTAATCCCTTCTTTTTCTTTCTTCCTGGCCTCTCTGCATCCATAGATCTGCTTTGGTCACTATAATTTCACTTTTCCAAAATTTCATATAATGGGATCATACAATTTATAATCTTTTGTGTCTGACTTTTTTCACTTAACTAGTGATTCGTTTATTCATTAATATTTATTGAGTGATACCGTGAGAGGTGCCTCAGGACCTTTTGGAGCAAAGTATCCTGGAGATGAAGGATTTACTAAGTACTTGTACTCTATATAGTCATATCCCAATAGACACGAATGAATGATAGGCTCCCTGCCCTCAGCCCTCACTGTCTGGTTGGGGAAACAGATATTTATACATGTAATTATAACAAATGTAATCCGTTAAAAAAAGGATTACATGTGAGGAAAGTACTGGAGAAATAAAAGTGGAATAATTATCTTTGTAAAAATCTCTGTAATGGAAATTTAAACAACTTCTCAACCTCCAGACAGAATCTTACATGGAATCCTAACATTTAAGACATAGAAATGATAATTACTTTAAACATCAAGTATTACCTTTTTCTATTGTTCTCTTTTTGATGATAAATATTATCTCATTTTCTAGTGAAATTTAGATTAAAAAAAATATTTTCCTTTGGGATTTTCATTTTTCTTGGAGGCTGATTTTTAAGAGTTCTTGTATGTTAAAACTCTTAACTGTGTGCCTTGATATTTTCAAGTTTTGTTAATGTACAAAAGTTTTGAATTGTTACACTCAAATCTTTTTATTTCTCTTACTGCTTTTAAGCTTAGAAGTACTTCCCAATCCAAGTATCAGATACTAGTTTGTATTTTTTTTGTTTGTTTCATTGTGGCTTAATTCTTTACATTTAAATTGATCTGGAATTTGTATTTGTATAACATCTTTTATTTTTTTAAGGATGGAAATGGAGTTGTTCGTGGTTACTACTTATCTGTGTTTCTGGAACTCTCAGCTGGCTTGCCTGAAACTTCCAAGTAAGACATGCAGTTAAATAAGAGACTTTAATATATGTTTATGTACATTGCTTTTAGCATTTTTTTATTAACTGTTTTGTTGATTACTGTATTGTTGTGTTTGTTAAAGTGTACACTAGTATGTAATCCTGGAATAGTATGATGGCATAGACTGACAGTTCTCAAATTGTATAGCCTCAGGCCTCTTTATATTCATAAAATGTATTGGAAACACCAAAGAGCTTTTCTTAATGGGGATTGTCTATTGATATTTTCTAAATTAGATATGAAAACTGAGGAAAAATGTTTTAAGTTTTATTAATTAACTTTAATAAACCTATTGCATATTACCAAATATTTTCTTGAAAAATAACTTTTTCTAAAGTAAGCAAAATAATATTTGATGACAAAACTTGTATTGTTTTGCATTTTTGGAACTCTCTTAATGTACGACTTTAAAAAAAGGTGACTAGATTCTCACATCTGCTTCTATATTTAATTTTGTGCAGTAAGTTGTTTTGGTTGAAGTATATGTATAAAATCTAGTCTCACAGATTTTTAATATCATGCAGTTGGGGAAAGTTTATTTTTAAGGAGATGTAATTCACATACCATAAAATTTACCTTCTAAATAAGTATGCAATTCAGTAGGTTTTAGTGTATTTACCGAGTACTTCAACTATCACCAATATCTAATTTCAAAACATTTTTATCAACCCACAAAAAAATCCCGTACCCATTAGCAGTGACTTCCCATTCCCTTTCCCCCCATCCTTGGTAACCACTAATCTACTTTTTGTTAAGTAGGAACATTTTATTTATTTATTTATTTTTAGTAGGTGTAATTGGCATATAACATTAATAGTTTCAGGTACACAACATAATGGTTCAATATTTGTATACACTGAGAAATGATCACCAACAGTATGTCTAGTTACTATCTGTCACCATAAAAAGTTACAAAAATTTGTTGAGAAAAAAGGGGAACATTTTTAAAGCAGTTTTAGATAATTGTGATCTTTGATATTACAACATAATTGAACAAGTGGTTGTTTGTTAAATGTAATTTGTAATGTGGAATCTGGAACCATATCAGTAAGTTTTGTTTATTACATTAAAATCTTTTGGTTTGGTATGAGATGTCTGCTTTTCAGCTCTGATGGAGTAACGGGAGTAATCCTTTCTCCTGTAACAACCAAGAAAAAAGAAAAGTAACATTTTCTAGATACTGGACATGAGGCAACAAATGAAAGCAATTCTGATAAACAAGAAACAGACAAATGAGCCCCATGATTGCCCTAGTTTACAGCCTTGAAAGCGCGTTCTCCGGCTGTAACACAGGGAGGGGAAACTAAGCTAGTCTGGCAGACTTCCTGAGTTGAGATAGTGCTGAATGTCCAGGAGGACCAATGCAGCTAGAATGTATTGGGCAGAATATCAGGAGAGAGCTGCACAGACAGAGAGCTCCAGAGATCTGTAGAGGGTTCCTTTCAAGTACTCCACAGAGTACACTGATCAGGGCTCATCTGTGAGGAAATTACCTGAGGTTGGGGAAAGAATCATCTGAAAAGATTGGAGGAAGTGGTGCCTGGTGCTCATAAAGGGCCGGGAACTGTGTCTATTCCCACCACTATAGTGGAGAAACTTAGACTTCATGGGGCACTGGGTAGAGTACTCAGGAAATTTTTGCCTCAGTAGTGAGGAATAGTTAAGTTCTAGACTAAACACTGCTCCGGACCTACCTAACAAATAAAAGCAAGACCTCAAAGGATCAAATTGTTTCCAAATAACTGCATCCCAGAGCAAAGCTCATGAAAATTTGTAAGATCACAAAAATATCCAGCATCCCACAAAGTAAAATTTAAAATTTCAGCTGTTCAGTCAAAGATTAATTGGCATGCAAAGAGGCAGGAAGACATAACCAATGAGAATAATAAATCAAAATTGAGCAAGAACTTTTTCTTTGTATGGGTTATATTGATATTTTCTGAATTATAAATTAAAACAAAAAATTTTAAAAATTGTCAGTTCGTTTAAAATCATAATAAACCTATTGTATATTAACATAAATTAAATTTTCATGAATAGTAACTTTTTCTAAAGCAAAATCATATTTGAAGAGAAAACTGGTATTTCTGGAACTCTGAATGTATGGCTTAAAAAAAGAAAACTGGAGTTTCATGTGAGGCATATGAAAGGACATTCAAGATAATTATAACTATTCCATTTGTTCAAAAGTTAAGTAGAGATATGGAAGCTATAAAAGACTCAAATTGAACTTGAAAATGAACTATATTTGAGATGAAAAATAAACTGGATAACATGAACAACAGATTAGATATTGCAAAAGAAAAGAATAATGAACTTGAAGGTATAGCAGTAGAAACTGTCCAAAATGAAACCTAGAAAAACGAATTCCGAAATAGTAGAACGACTTGAAACAGCTTAATGTAGAGATAATTGGAGACCTCAAAGAAGGCGATGGGAAGAAAAAAAGTAAAGAAATAATGGTGATAACGTTCCAAGCTTGATAAATACTTTAAACCCACAGATTCAGGAATCTCAATGAACTACAAGGACATGAAGCATGAAGGAAATTGCAAAGCACATTATAATCAAATTTCTCAAAACCAATGATAAACAGAAAATCTTAAACTGGCATTGGGGAAAAACGACATACAAAGATAAGGATGAACTCAGGTATCTCACTGGAAACAATACCAGTGAAATGATAATAGAGGGACATCTTAAAAGGGCTGAAGGAAAAAAATAAACTAGAATTCTGTAGGCAACAAAAATGTCTTTTAAAAAACAAAGGCATGTTCAGACCTAGACTGTAAAACATGTTAAAGCATATGCTTCACATAGAAGGAAAATAATACTAGTTAGACATCTGAATCTTAACAAAGGACTGGAGAGCAGCAAAAATGGAAATTTTATGGGTAAATACAAAATGTGTCCTATTAAAATAACTTTAAATGGTAATTGACTAAACAAAAATAATAACATTGTATTTTGGGGTTTATAACATGTAGAAGTAAAATATATGACAACAACAGCATAAAAGCCAAAAAGGTAGAGCACAGAAACATAATTTTGTGAGATTCTGACACTATGTGAAATAACAAAGCTAGACTGATGCTTTATACTATTGTATTAGTTTCCTTTGCCTTCTGTAACAAATTACCCCAGGCTTGGCAGCTTAAAACATTAGAAATTATTTCCTTCATAGTTCTGGAGACCAAAATCCAAAAACTATTGCTAGGTCAAAAATCAAGGTTTTAGTAGTGTCCTAGCTGCACAGGCACTAGGGGAGAATCCATTCCTTGCCTCTTTCAGCTTCTGGTAGCTGCCAGCATTCCTTGGCTTGTGACCACATTGCTCCATTTTCCTTCGGTCACATTGCCTTGCCTTTTCTGTTTCTGTCAACTCTTCCTCTGCTTTCCTCTTACAATGACAGTAATAATTACATTTAGGATTTACACGGATAATCCAGGATAGTCCCTTCATCTCAAGAGCCTTAATTTAATCACAGCTGTAGACTCCCTTTTTTTTGCCTTAAAAGGTAACATTCACAGGTTCCAGGGATTAAGATGTGGATATCTTGGGGGATGGATTGGTGGGTGGCATTATTCAGTCTACCACAACTGTGAACTGTAAAGCCACTGCTAAAATGACAAAGACATATATTAATACCTAATAAAGCAACTAAGGGGATAAAATGTAAACTTAATCTTAAAGAAGGCAGAAAAAGGTAACAGCTAGTAAAGAACAGATGGAACAGATATATATTGATGTAAATGGTCTAAACACCCGGATTAAAAGGCATAGATTGTCAGATTGGGTAAAAATGCAAAACTCAAGTACCTACTGTCCACAGAAATGCACTTTAAAGGTGTACTAGTCAAAGCAAGTTGGAATTGCTATTTTAATATCAACGTAGATTTCAAACCAACGAATGTTATCAGAGATCAAGAAGTTTATTTCATAGTGATAAAAGGATCAATTAATGAAGAGGAAGCATAACGATTCTAAACATTTATTTCTCTGATAATAGATCTTCAAAATATATGAAGCAAAAACTAATAGAAATACAAGATGAAATAGACAAGAACTTCTTTCAATTGAATAACAAGTAGGTTAAAAATCATCAAGGATATGTATGTAGTACATTTAAACAACACTATTAACCAGCCTGACCTGATTGACATTTATATAATGTTTGATCCAACAATAGCAGAATAAGAATTATTCTTAAGTGCATACAGAATATTTACCAAGATAGCTCATATTCTTGGACCTAAAACTTGTCTCAATAAACTCAAAAAGATTCAACTCATTAAAAATATGTTCTCATCATAATAGAATTTAGATATTAATAACAGACATTTTGTAAATCTGAAATATTTGGAAGTTATGAGGTATGATCAAAAAATACAGTGGATGTTTAAATAAGAATTTATTACATTACACATTGCCATTAAGCCCCCTCAAAATACTCCCCCCTTGCATTGAACACACTTATCCCACACTTATCTTGCCACTTTCTGAAGCAGTTCTGGAAGTCCTCTTTCAAGAGTGTCTTTAGTTGCACTGTCCTGGCTGCCTTGAGGTCCTGAATGGATTCAAAATGTTTACCTTTCATTGTCATTTTGACTTTGGTCAAAATTAATATTTTATCATTGACGACAAATCTTTTCCTTATTTGTTTTGGGCCAGAAATGTCTACCAGCTATCTACAATTGAGTAAGTTGTTTGTCCATTCTTTCAATTTCATGTTTCACCAAAAAAACTGACTAATGAGATTGCAACTCATTGGAACAAAGTCGTTTTCCAAAGACAACCATTGTACATCAGTATGCAGCACAAGTACTTTTTGTGTATTTCCCATTTTGATACCAGTTGAAGTTGAATAACATTTATCATTTTTACTACTTCATCAAAGGCATTCTTAAGAGTCACTGGCAATTTTTTCCCATCTCAAAGTGTGTGGCAATGAATAACAGTAATGACTACTGGTACATTCTAACTACCATTGCTTTATCACCAATAGCACAAATGTCAACAGAGTGAAAAAGGCAAATAACGTCTTAGTATTATTATGAAACTTTTTGGATACCTGAAGGGATCGTAAGGACTGACCCCCCAGGGCACACAGCCTACACTTTAAAGACCTCTGGCATAGATTAACCATAATGCTGAATATTCTTGCCACCTTTGGTGAGTCAAACTATGAAAAAATGCTAGTAATCTGGAAAGGATTCTGGCCTTCGATTATAAGTACGTTTTAGTCAAGAGTTCTCCTAATCTCTTGTGCAATCTGAAACGGTAGACTCACCTGTATTATTAGAACAGCTGTCGTCTGCTGAATATATATTTTGTACCATGCACTATGTTTTACATAACTCCTTTTGCTTTACTACCACCTTGTGAGCTATAGGTTCTATTACCACTCCCATTGCACAGATGGGACTGTAGTGGCTTAGTTATTCCCCTAAGTTCAGAATTGTTGGTTTTTTTAAATTAAAATTTATTGGGGTGACAATGGTCAGTAAAATTACATAGGTTTCAGGTGTGCAATTCTGTAATATGTCATCAATATATGACGTGTGTTCACCACCCAAAGTCAGTTCTCCATCACCATATATTTGATCCTGTTTACCCTCATCTACTCTACCCCCACCCCCTTACCCTCTGGTAACCACTAAACTATTGTCTGTGTTTATGAAATTCAGCATTGTTAAACAGCAGTCTGTTTAAGAGATTTTTCAGTCTTTGTATTCTTCGTTCTGAAGCACCAAGTTCTGTTTGATTTCCTGAAATCAGCCCTTATGTTTGGACAGTGGTTGATCTTGGCAGAGTTAGTGTAAGTAGTTTGGTGATACAGGATTTTGTTCATGTCCCTGTTGCTGCCATCAGTCTTGGGTCTCTCCATATCTCTTGCCTTTAGTACTGGTTTAATCTTGGTGCTTTTAATGTTGATGGTGCTTTTATTGTTGACCATTTACACTTCAGGAACTTACAGTTCACATTGTCTTACAAACAGCAATAACAGTGAGAATGAAATAGTAACATTCCGGATACTAAGGTTGAAAAAGATGAGAATTTGTATATTTGTTAGATATTACCTAAATACTTTAAGGAGGCTATTCTAGTCTGCTAAAAACAGACATGTTAATTATAATGATTCGGTAATTCTAGAGAAGAGTTTTGAATACTTTTTCATGAAATACTGAAATGTCATTCAATTATAGAATTCAGAGTTTAACGAGATAGTTTAACTGCCAAAATATGGAATAAAAACTTAAATTGTGTCATTATCTAGTAGATTTTAATACCACCTGGGACATCATTTTAATATCACCTGCAGAAGTACTTTCATAATTTCATTATGCTTAAAGATATCTGTATAAGAGCTGTGTGTTAGCATAGACACGTGTGTGTGGGCGGGGCTTTCAGAGGCAGTCTGCACATGAGTGACATCCTGGAATTGACTCTTCACAGTATATACCGAGTGACTTGTTTTAGAGAAGGGAATTTCTTAGAGATGCTTCCTAATGAAAGAGAACTTTCCTGGGGGAGTAATTTTAATGAAACTAAAAATTTTAGGTTAATAGTTGTTGAATTTATTCAGACTTTCAGTTTAATAGAAGGAAAGAATTTAAGTTGGAATATTCAAATTTAAGGTTTTAGCTTTAAGATTGGGGTTGAGATACTATCTAATTTAACTTGGGTTAATTGTCATATTTGTTAGAAATACAGATATATATTTGTTATGATTATAAAGAACTAATATAGATAAAAGAACTTTTTCCAAACATACGTTTTTTTCATACAAAACTGATTTTTCAAAAATTGTTTTATATTGATTCTAAATTTCTGTCTGTCTTGATCCTGGATGTATTTGACCATCTGCATTACTTTCTCCCTAGACTTTCAGGATTGTTGATTTTTTCTTATGAGTTTTTAGTTTTTCACCACTTATTTTTAAAATAGAAGTAAAAAGTTTATTTTTAGGTGAAATTTACATAATATATAATTAACCATTTAAAATTATACAATTCAGTGGAATTTAGTGCATTTACATTGTTGTACAACCACCACCTCTCTCTAATTTCAGAATGTTTTCATCACCCAAAACACCCTGTACCCACCCAGTAAACATGCCCATTTCTTTCTTCCCCTATTCCTAGACAATTACTTTGCTTTCTCTGTGTATTTGCCTATTCTGGATATTTTATTTAAAATGTCATGCAATATGAGACTTTCTGTTCACTTAGCATAGTGTTTTCAGGTTTCACCCATGTTGAAGCATACCTCAGAACTTCGTTCCTTTATATGGCTGAATAATATTTCATTGCACATATATACCTCGATTTGTTTATCCGTTTATTTGTTGATGGACCATTGGTTGTTTTCACCTTTTGCCTATTATGAATAATCCTGCTATAAATATTTATGTACAAGTTTCTATATGGACATGTTTCATTTTTTATTATATACCTAATTGTGGAATTGCTGAATTATAAAATAATTCTATGTTTAACATTTTGGGGAACTGCCAAACTGTTTTCCATATTGGCTGTCTCATTCTATATTCCTACCAGCAATTTACAAGAATGCATATTTCTCCACATCCTCTCCAGTACTTAAATTATTTTCCATTTTTAATTATATTTTATAGTCATTCTAGTGAGTATGAAATGGTATCTCAGGGTTTTGATTTCCATTCCCTTAATGACCAGTGAAGTTAAACATCTTTTCATGTGCTTGTTGGCCTTTGTATAACTTCTTTGGAGAAATGTCTGTTTAAGTTCATTGCCCATTTTTAAATTGGGTTGCTTATCTTTTTGTTGTTGAATTGTTACAAGAATTCTTTATGTATTTTGTATGCCACACTCTTACCAGATATATAATTTGGCAATAGTTTCTCCCATTCTGTAGTTTGTCTTTTCACTTTCCTGATAATGTCCTTTGATGCACAAAAATTGTAAATTTTTATGAAGTCCAAGTTTCTTTTGTTGCTTATACTTTTAGAGTCAAATCTACAAATCCATTGCCACATTTGAATTCATAAAGATTTACCCCTATGTTTTCTGAGTATTACAGTTTTAGCCCTTACATTTAAGTCATTGATCCATTTTGAGTTAAGTTTTGTATATGGAATTAGATAAGGGTCCGATTTCATTCTTTAGCATATAGCTATCCAATTTTCTCAGCAACATTTGTTGACAAGACTTTTATATTCCCATTGAATGATCTTGGCACCCTTGTCAAAAATCAATTGTGCATAAGCATTTGGTTTTATTTCTGGACATATAATGGAACCCTTTGTACTACAGAGCTGGCCTCATGACTTCCATAAAATCTAGGCAGACAGACTATCATAGCTTTTGTATTGGTTAGTTCTTTGTGCCATCATCTAGATAACGTACTATGAGAGATATTAGTATATTTGACAGTACGTAAAGAAATATTTAACATGATATATGTAGGTAAAGATCTGTAATTTTTTCTTTTGCCTTTTCCAGCAGAAGTAACAGGCTAAGCTATTATGTTTTTCTTTTAAAAATTTACCTCCACCATAAAAGAGAAGCTTTATGGCTACTGTTGAGTGTTCCTTCTGATTATCTTTATTTCTTCACTTTTTTTTTTTTAATAACAGTACTTTCTTAGTTAAAATGAGTTTGAAGACTTGAAAGTTTTATACTATGTAAGATACGGAAATCTGGATATATTGTCTTTCCCAATGTATACTTATTTTCTGAGAAAACTTGATAGGCTTGACTTCCTCAATACATAGTTGATTTATTATAAGTTGAATTGGAAAAATATAGTAGAGTATTTTATAATTTATGTATTTTAAAATTGCTTAGTGATAAACCTCAAAGGAAATGGCAGAATATTTACATGTGAGGCAATATAGGTAATGAAAATATGGGAAAATACATAGCTTTGCCGAAATAAAAGTAACTTTGAAAGTACTGTTTTATACAAGTTTATTTATTGAGGTGGTGTTTTATACCTGATATATAGGTAAACATTTTTAAGAGGGAAAAAGGACCTATTGCCAGTCATGTCTTGGTAGCTCATCCACAATACTGCTATCTTTAGAAGTAATACAATCCTTTCTGAGAGAAATGTAATTGTATATATCAGTAAGTTTCTTCTCAGGGAATTTATGACCTTCCTTAATGTTTTGATGAGTCTGTTTTATATTCTTGTTTTACTAATGCTATATTACTATTCTGTTTTTCAATTTTAGATATGAATATCGTGTAGAGATGGTTCATCAGTCCTGCAATGATCCTACGAAAAATATTATTCGAGAGTTTGCATCTGACTTTGAAGTGGGAGAATGCTGGGGCTATAATAGATTTTTTCGTTTGGACTTACTTGCAAATGAAGGATACTTGAATCGACAAAATGATACAGTGATTTTAAGGTAATAGGAAACATTTGATATTGTGGTATTTATCATGAGGGAATAGTGTCACCAGAACTTTAAAGTCTATTCATTTAACAAAGATGAATATTGAAATTCATGCTAACTGTAACTTTACCGTGTTCTTAACCATTTCATTTCAGGAGTCCTGTGTAGTCAGTGAATAATTTAAGTTATTCAGAAATGTGTTTAATATCTAGTTACTAATTTCATAAAAAGGTAACTACTGCTTCTAATGAATGTAGTAATGTACCATTTACTGACAACCTCAACATTTGGAAATCAAAGAATAGTGAGGGATCAAGTGCTTATTTTTTTCACTCAACATTGTACATATTCGGGTGACTTTTTACAAGCTTAATTTCATGAAAAGATTTTCACTTCCTTCTAGATAGCATCGAATTAAAAATAAGGGAGTAGAGATGAAAACAAATTAAGTGATGATAGTTGGTGTGTTATGTGAAAGAAAGGACAAAACGTAAATACTGACTGAAACCACAACAGTCCCATTTAATGTTGGATAACCTTTACAAGTCAAAAACTTTTGGGGCATCATTACATGATGTTTTGCTGATGATCAAAACAAGAACTTGAGTATTAAAAAAATAAATTCAAATGTGTTTTGAACTGAGAGGTTTCAGAATGTTTAACAGTTCAGAAAGTTTCCATCACCACAATTTTGAAGGCTTTTTTCCTTGGAAGTGATTTGATATACTCTTAAATTTCACATACTCTTTGTTCTTGAGGGCGCTGGGTAAGATGCTATTATATCAACCTTTGTTATTATGTGTTCTTCATAACTTCTCTGGGAGAATTAAATGAAAAAAGAGATTATTGTATTTTCAAAGTAGGAAAAAAAATCATGTTTTTGTCATCTTTTGGGGATTATTTTATAACTTTTTTTTTTGTATTTCTAAAAAATTATTCACCAAAAGAAATAATTTGTTGATATTTCATACTTTAACCATAGAGAGGCTTGAAAGATTATTCAAACATTAATCTTACCAACATAAAAAAGAACCATTTTTTTTTTATAGCCTTAGTCCTCTCCTTATTGGAGTCATAGTAATGTTTAATCTTTCTGGTGGCAATCTGTGAGCGAGTTTTGTTTTTTTTAATGCAGTTAGTCTAACCTCTAGTTCTTTATTTAGGCCATCTCTGTTTATAACAGAAGTTTTACTTATAGACTTAGTACAGGAACAGATTCCTGTTGTGTTGTTCAATTATCATTTATTTAACAACATTTGTTGTGTCTGCACCTGGCCTTGGGCTAATCCTAAGAGAAAGACATGGTTTTTGTTCATAGGAAACGCAAGATGAAATTGACAGATAAACAGAATTTATTATTTTATAAGACAGTGCTGTCATAGCAATATAAATTTCTGTGGGGTTCACATAGAAGGGGCTTTTATATCTGATTACTTATTTATTTAATGAGAGATTGCTCAAAATTTAAACTTCAAGATTCTGGTGTAATTTTATATGTACTTATAAGGCTTTTCTATAACTATATGAATAAATATATATTGTATTATTAAAAGAGGAAGTTCAGAAATTTAACCTGCTGCTTGCATTTGTTTTAATAGCACACGTACTAAAAATATGCAGTGTTGACCATAGTTTCATGAGTCATTCAAAGATAATACTCTTTAGAAAGTCTTCCTGCTGTCTTTTGAGTGTATGCTGTCTGAGCAGTATCTGCTCTGAATGGTGACTGAATGAGTCATCTCTACCCTCTGATGCATGAGTATCCTTGACTAAAAATAGGTATCTGCTGCAGATAACTATTAGATAGTCCGTGATTCCTGAACTAGCTCTAAAATCCTAGGAAAAATGGAATGGTAGTTAATATATGGTTGGCAAGACTGAAAGGAGGATTTGCAGGCTTCCAAAGTAGTCTTGCCTCTTGTGACTTCAGAAACATCTTTACACGTTACTGTAATTTTTTTCACTGCAAATGTAGTTTGACTGTATAACAAAGGTGGTAGTTCTTTGTTTTGTTTTTTGCTTGAATAAGTATTAATTTTTTTAAGTACAGGTAGCTCTAAAAGAAAGATCCTATCATTTATCCATTAATGTGCTTTAATATAGATGTTTTTTCCTAACCCTAGCTGAAATATGTCATATTGTGACATATGGAAAATTTTGATTTTTAAGCTGCTGTCTGGAGGGGTTGGGAATTTAGAGCTTGAATCTCTTTGGGAGACAGTAAAGCAGTCCTGGGTAGTTGACCCTTTAAGCGATTTTTACTGAGGAACAGGAAATATGGGAATGTGAGATGTACGAGGGAAGGAAGAAGAGCAGCGCCTAAAACAAACTTTGCCTCTTTTGCTGGGGTCTGACCTAGGCAAGAAAGGGGAAGGAAAGTGTTAGCTTTCTCCTTCTGCACTGTAGGATCCTCTTATTTCCAACTCATGATCAACGTTGTATTTGAGCTAGAGTATCGTAGTAAACATGCTTTAGTAGGTTAACTGTGATGTGTAGTTATTTCTTTAGAAAAGTACAGTTTAAGTTTAGACAACTGACTTACAGATAATTGACTTTTCAGAAACTTATAATTTATGAACTACATGTATAAATGTGTAAATGGCAAATACCGGAGCTCTGAGTTCATTTTGAATTTTGGCCTTACACTATAATCAGACTTAAAATTGTAGAATTTATAATTATAGATTCAAGGGTTGGTTGATAATATTTTACTGTTTGGATTATTTTTCATGTGCAGCTATTCTTTTAAGGTTTCAGGTTCGTTCACCAACTTTCTTTCAAAAATGCCGGGACCAGCACTGGTATATTACTCAATTGGAAGCTGCACAGACTAGCTATATTCAACAAATAAATAACCTTAAAGAGGTAAGCAAAAAAACAAACAAAAAAGAAACATATTCTTTGGATTTAATATTTCATATTATCTTATTTGACCTGTTAACACTTGTAATTAGATTTTGGATATTTATTGCTGTTCGTAGTTGTAGAAAAATCCAATTCTCTTGTTCTCTATCCTCACCACCTTTGAACCTCTAATGCTTCACTGTCCAGTTCAGTAGCCATTAGTCACATATGGCTGTGTAAACTTACGTTCCATAGTTGCACAGCCACATTTTAAATCCTTGTATTGGACATCGCAAATATACGTAGAAAGTTTCCGTCATCGCATAACATTGTATTGGACAGTGCTGCTCTAGTTTGAGGTATAATCTTTTGTGTTTCTCCCAGTGACTTGGGTATTTCTCTTCCCCATGCTGTCTTCAATTTAGAGGATTCAAAGCTGTAGAACAGGGGTGTCCAAACTGCGGGCCAACTGCAGCCTGCGATCCATTTTTTATTGGCCCACAGCAAATTCCAAAAATATATTTAGTTTATTTAAATAAACCACGTACTTCACCTCGAGTGAGTGGCCCGGCTGTTTGTGTATTTTATTGAATATGGCCCTTGGTGAAAAATGTTGAAAAAAGTTTGGACACCCCTGCTGTAGAACAACCGAAAATTGCCCCACCTTGAATTCTCACTATTGTTGAGTTGAGCACTGGAGAGGATCAGTTAATGATTTTTATTTTATAATGGTAAACTAAATTATATAAGGAATGTTTCTTTCTGCCAATGGAAATTGGGGTGGGGTGGAAGGTTTGAAGTGCTCAGAGTGGTTAATAGATCAGGGAGGAAAATATGAACAAATACATACTTTCAGAGATTTTCATATTAAGTGTGCTATTTAATATTTAAAACTGTCTCTAATTACTATATAGTTTGCTAATTCTATGTGTACCTTGGGCTGGGTATGCAAAGAAGGACATGAATAAATTGGGCAGTTTTTCTTTGTCAAAGATTTTTTTTCATAAGCAAAAGGCAGGAGGTGGTGAGCGAGATGGCTCAAGAAATGGTTTTAGGAACATCTGGATATATTTTTCACTTGAAATATATTTTACTCTATCACAGAAACAACTACTTATGACTCATGTTTATTTATGCTGTTTTTGTTTTGAAAGAGACTTACTATTGAGTTGTCTCGAACTCAGAAATCAAGAGATTTGTCACCACCAGATAATCACCTTAGCCCCCAAAATGATGACACTCCCGAGACACGAGCTAAGAAATCTGGGTCATGCGCAGACATGCTTCTCCAGGACGGCCCTACTACAGCTTCTGTAAGAGAGGCCAAAGATGATGAAGAAGATGAGGAGAAGATTCAGAATGAAGATTATCATGTAATAATTAGGCCTGTTTGAGATTTTTTGTGGGTGTGATCAGAGAAGTGAATAAGGTCATGGTTTCCAACATAAGATGTAGAGGAATCAGTGTGCTGAAAATCTTGTGCATTTATTTTCATTACTAGTATATGCCCTTCTGTAAATGTTAATAAGTCAGAAGTTGTTGAATCAAAGTATTTCAAGGTTCTAAAAATTAATTTATTGTAGAAAACTATAGTCAACAAAATAAACTGATGAACATTCTAGAAACTATATAAGTTGTTGATTTTTAAAATGTGTTCTATTTCCATTCATTGAAACTAGTAAGCACCTTATTATTGCATATATAGATAGAATGATTTAGGATTTGGGAGCCTTTGTCCCAGCTATACAATAACCAGAATGAGAATTCAAGAAGTGGTTGTTATTGTTCAATGTAAGACCAGGGATGCAGAGACAAGCATTTTTTGCTATAGTTGTTACTTTTAAGATGGGAGACTACAAGTATACACTAAAATGGAGGAGTCATTGGGAGAGAGCGATTGAAAATAAGTTTAAGGTATTGATAAAACAGTATTTAAGGATATTAATAAGGGTTGGAGCACTCAGGTGAAGCAGATAACCTTTGATAGGATGAGTTAAAGGAAGACAGGTAGGGCAGCTGAAAATTAGGAGGATTTATTTCAAATCAGAAATTATTACAGTGATACTTTTAGATATATAAATAAAGTAGGTTTTATATTTATTTATATATCTGAACATGTTAAAAAACATAATAGCCAATATGTTTTTCTGTGCAGATAGGTGACAGGATTGTACAGTGACCTTGAGGATAATAGAGGTTAGGTAGGACTTGAGGAACGATGGTTTGAAATGTTACTCTGTAAGGAGCCTTACTGGAAGCTGATATGAAATATGTGAAGCATTTCCAGGTACACTGAGGGCCCAGCTGAAACAGGCAACAATAAATTATTAGTGTTACTAGGTAATGTTATTGTGTGATTTTTCTCCAGCCGAGGCACAGGAGCATAGAATTCTGATGATGACATTGTTCTTTGGTGCTTGGTCTATACTGAACTCTCCATTGAGATGAAAATCTCGTATCTTTGCCTTGATCTAGCATGAGCTTTCAGACGGAGATCTGGATCTGGATCTTATTGGTGAAGATGAAGTAAATCACCTTGATGGCAGCAGTTCCTCCGCCAGTTCTACAGCAACAAGTAACACGGAAGAAAATGACATCGATGAAGAAACTATGTGAGTGTCATATTAACTACCATTATAAAGCATCTAAGTGAAAATTACTAGAAGCATATTAACTAAGGCCTAAAAGTGGGGATATTTAGCATTTTTTTCTTGATATAGAGTATCTTATGTGAGTGATCTTGAAGGAAAGACTTGAATTAGTTTCTTCTCTTTTGTCTCTGGGTTTCAAACAGTTCTAGTTTTTGTTTTAACTTTTAATTTTGCATTAAATTCATACTTAAGAAAAGTTGCAAAAACATTAAGAATTTCCATATTAAAAATAACTGCCCAGATTCTTTCCCCAAATGTTATTATTTTGCTTTGTTTTATGTTTCTCTCTTCTCTCTCTATAATTGTTTTTGTGAGACGTTTGAGGTTCAGTGTACACTTCTCATGTTTCTTATGTAATTACAGTACAGTTATCAAAATCAGGAAATTAACATTGATGTAATACTGTAATCTGACCCTTTAAAACTTTTGCCAGTGATGTCCTTTGGACTAGGATCCAGTGCAGGATCACATGTTGCTTTTAATCTCTCTAGTCTGCCTCAATCTGGGTCACTTAGTTTTTTTTCTTTTGTTTTTTTTCTTTTTTTTTTTTTTTGATGGCTGATACTTTAGAAGTATAGAGCAGTTATTTTGTAGAAAGTCACTCAGTTTGCAGTAGTCTGATGTTTCCTCACGATTAGGTTGAGGATATGCACTCTTGGCGGGTATACTACAGAGGTGATGATGTAGCCTTTTCCGTGCATCCTGTGAAGGACAGGAGGAGGGTACATGTCTTTAATCTGTCCCATTGTGGTGATTAATTTAGATCAGTTGGTTAAGAGTACTTTAAAATTATGATTTTTTTCCCCTTTGTAATCAGTAAATATCTTATGGGAACGTATTTTGAGACTGTAAATATTTTTTTCTTAATGGATGTTTGTCCATTAATTTTAGCATCCATTGATGACTCTTGCTTGAAAAGGATTACCATGTTGATTGCCAACTGATCTTCTAATTCCATTATTTGTTCTGCGTTTATTAATAGGAATTCTACTTTAAGAAGGAGCTTTTCCCTCTGCTCACTAATATGGACTCATGGATTCTTATATTATTAAATAGTTTAATCCATTTACTATCATAATTTATTGCCCTCATTATTCAAGATTTGGCCAATGGGAGCCTATCAAAGAGCTAACTCCTGTGCCCTTCTGAGATGTCCTCATCATTTTTTAAGCACTTTTTTATTTTCTAGCACTATAAGATATTCCAGGTCCATCTTGTACTTTCTCTGTCCCAGCCCTGGCTTCAGCCATTTCACAAGAATGAGGTGAGAGTTTTAATCCTCTATTTGACTTCGCCTGTATTCCCACAAATTAGCTTTTCGAAATAGACTATTTTGAATAGACTGCTTAATGTTCCATCGTAGCATATATGGCAGATTGTCTAAAAGGGTTGATTAGTTGACATGTGAAGTCTAAGTACCTTTAAGTTCTCAAATCAGAAATTATTACAGTGATACTTTTAGATATATAAAATAGAACTCGATGGAATCAACACGGAAGATTCTTTTAGATGGTGATTCTGTATAATGGAATCTATTTTGCTAATAATAGGTAGATTAAATATGCAGTTCTATCTGAATTTTATTATTTATTTATTTATTTATTTATTTATTTATTTATTTATGGAGGACGCAGCTCACAGTGGCCCATGTGGGATGGAACCGGCAACTTTGGTGTTATTAGCACCACGCTCTAACCAAATGAGCTAACCGGCCACCCCCTGAATTAATTTCTTTGACTGTTATGTCCCTTGAATTTTTTCAAGGTTGTTTTGAGAGCAGTTGGATTTTACAAAAAACTTGATTCATAACCTTTCATTAGATTTACTTTTTAATCCTTTTTCTAATAGAAGGTCTATATACATATATCTACAATAATATCTCAATTGAAACACTTATGTATAATTCATAGAAATAGCACAGTTAATTGTGAGATATTTTGAGCACTCAGGGAATCATAAAGTGTTAGATCTTAGAAATTAAGGTCAATTCCTTCCTTTATAGTTGAAAAATAGGCATACAATTTGAATAATGATTATGATAAATAGCTTTTAAATAATTAGGACACATTTATCAAGTAGGCCTTTTTTTCCTTCTCTCTCCTCTTCCATTACCTTCTCCTTCCTCAGTATTTCTACAACAGTACTATGTATTTCTTCCTGCAATTTTTTTCTTTTGAGAT
Organism: Rhinolophus sinicus; assembly: GCF_057876585.1. Lineage (NCBI taxonomy): Eukaryota > Metazoa > Chordata > Mammalia > Chiroptera > Rhinolophidae > Rhinolophus > Rhinolophus sinicus. The sequence goes on from NC_142512.1 coordinate 29,419,922, forward strand.
ATTTGTAAAATCACATGCAATTGTTAAGAAATAATAGATATTTCATATACCTTTTGCCCAGTTTTCCTCCATGGTAAGTAACATTTTGTAAAACCATAGTACAATATCACAGCCAGGTCATCGACGTTGGATAGTGAACATATGGAACCTTTCCACCACCATCAAGATCCTTCATGTTGCCTTTTTATAATACACCCACTTTCCCCCACTTCAGCAACCCCCAGTCTCCCAGTCCCCACCCTGCAGCCACTCATGTGTTCTGTGTTCCCCGTTTCTATAATTTCGTCATTTAAAGAATGTTATATAAATGGAATTACACAGTAAATAACCTTCAGGGATTGGCTTTTTTAACTGCATAGTTCTCTGGAGACTCATTCAAGTTATTATGTGTATCGATTGGTTTCTTTTAATGCTGAGTAGTATTCTGTGTTGTGGTTGTACCACAATTTGTTCAACCATTCACCATTTAAAGGCCATCTGGATATGGTTTCCAGTTTTTGGCTATTATGAATAAAGCTACTATAAACATTCGTGTACAGAGTTTTATATGGGCGTAAGTCTCCATCTCTCAGGCACAAAGGCAGTTACTGGATTGTATGGCAATTGAATGTTTAGATTTTGAAGAAACTGTCAAACAGTTTTCTGAATGTCTATACTATTTTGCATTCCTGTGAGCAATGTATGACTGATCTAGTTACTCTGAATCCCTACCAGCATTTAATGTTGTGACTAGTTTTTATTTTAGCTATTCTAGGTGTGTAGTGATATCTAATAGTGATTTTAATTTGCATTCCTCTAATGCAGGTGTGTCCAAACTTTATTCAACGTTTTTTACCAAGGGCCATATGCGGTAAAATGCACAAACAGCCGGGCCACTCACTCAAGGTGAAGTACGTATTGCCTCACCTGGTTTATTTAAGTAAACTAAATATATTTTTGGAATTTGCTGCGGGCCAATTAACAATGGATTGCGGACCGCAGTTGGCCTGCGGGCCGCAGTTTGGACACCCCTGCTCTAATGGATAATGGTGTTAAACATTTTTTCATCTGCTTAATTTGCCATCTGTACCGGGGATGCCAAAAAAATGTATACCAGTGGACACTTTGGTCAACGTTGCTCAAGCAGTAGTTCGCCATAATCAGAAGTGTCTGGACACTGATGGTAACTGCTTTGAGCACCTCTTGTTATTGCAGAAGTCAAACATGACTGGTATTCATCTTTTGTTATTGGTATATATTGAGTATTAGAATTTTAATAGTTTTTTTTATTTCTTAAAATATGTATACATATTTTTGGCACCCTCTGTTTATCATTAGTGAAAGTTCTCTTAGTGTCTTTTGCCCATTTTCTAATTGAATATTTTTAACTGTTGAGTTTTTTTTTTAAATTATGTTAAAATATACAAACATAAAATTGACCATTTTAACCATTTCTAAGCGCAGTTTAGTGGCATTATTACATTCACATTGTTACAACCATCACCACCATCTATCCTCAGAGCTTTTTTTCCATATTCCCAAACTGAAACTCTACACATTAAACAATAATTTCCCCTTCCATCTCTCTTCCACCCCCTGGCAACACTGTTGAGTTTTGAGAATTCTTCATGCATTTTAGATACTAATCCTTGCAAATACTTTTTCCCACTCTGCATCTTCCTTTCATCTTCTTAATATGGTGTTTTGCCAAGAAGTTTTTTTTCTTTCAGCAGTGTTTTGTAGTTTTCAGAGTATACATTTCACACTTGTGTTAAATTCATTCCTAAGTATTTTATTCTTTTTCATGTTGCTGTACATGGAATTGATATATATTTTTTTATTTTCTTTTTGGATTGTTCTTTGCAAATATATGGAAATACAGTTGACTTTTGTCTATTTTTGTATCCTACAACCTTGCTAACACATTTATTAATTTTAATAGTTTTTAGTGGAGTCTTTCCCCCCACTTCATCATTGTGTTTTACTTTTTGTGGGGGAGACTAGAAGGAGGGAGGGGAGGAAAATGGTCCCACTGGAGACTCCACAGTGTATGAGACTGGTACTATAAGGATGGGATGAGATAGCCAGGCAGATTAGATGGAAGGTCCCCAAGATTTTTTTTCCTACTGGTTTCTGTTCTCTAATGAAAATGGTAATATATACATGTATTACCACATGGTATTCCATAAATGTCAGTTGCCTTTTCTAGCAGAGTTTCCCACAAGCTATGCTCTACCCAGACATCATCCTCCTCTTTTCAAGGAGTGAAGATCACGTAGAAAACCGTGGAATTAAAAGTGCAGCAGTTTGGGTAATGCCGTCAGCTAGCTGGCTTAGTGTTGGGCCTTCCTGTCTCCCCATCACCCCCACTCTGCTATGCCAGGGTGGGACTGAGAGTACAGTTTCCCAAGGGGCTTCCCTGAAGCCTAGCCAGCTTGTCCTGGAAGATTCCATGTGGAGGGCTGTAGGTTGCAACTCTCTAGTGCACTGTCCTTTCTTCTTGGCGATGGTAATTGTAGGGAAAGAAGCAGACAGCTGAAGGGCTGTCTTCAGGATCTCAACAGCCTGGCTTTGCTCAGTATCTTGGAAATTTACATCATTCACAGCTAGGACTTGGTCCCCATCCTGAAGTCCTGCTCGACGTGCACAGTCAGGAATCATCTTGGAGATGAACGTGCCTTGCCGGGAGGCCTTTCCTCCTCAGATATTAAATCCCAACTGAGCTTCAGGGGGCTTCTTTAGTGTGGTGATTCGGGGCAGAAACTGGGTCAATTCATTGCTGTCGTCTGGGTGGTATACTCTCGTGAGGAGAACCCATGCTGGGAGAGTCTCAGAGTCACGCAGGAAAACCAGTGTGTAGTCACCATAAGGAATCTGGCTGTCCCTTTCCACAAGGCCCTGACAGGTCTCAGCGACCTCCGGCTCCCTCACCGCCAGTTAAGCCTGGGCACTGGAAGCAGATGCTCAAATGGGTCGAAAAGGCCAGTGGATTCTTTAAGTTTTTCTATGTACACAGTATATTATCTGTAAGTTGACATAGTTTTACTTCTATTCCAATCTGGATGCTTTTTACTTATTTTTCTTGCCTAAGTTCACTGGCTAGAATGTCCAGTAGAACGTTGAATATAATTGGTGGGAGTGGACGTCCTTGTCTTGTTCCTGATCTCAGAGGGAGAGCCTTCAGTCTTTCACCTGTAATTATGATGTTAGCTGTGGTTTTTCCATAGGTGCTCCTCATTCGGTTGAAGAAGTTCCCTTCCATTCTTAGTTTCTTGAGTGCTTTTATTACGAGAGGGTGTTGGGTTTTGTCAGGAGTGTCTTTCTGCATCTATTCAGATGATCCTGTGGTTTTTGTTTTTTATTCTGTTGACATGATGTATTACATTAATGGATTTTTGGATTTTAAACCAACTTTGCATTCCTGGGATAAATCTCACTTTGCTGTGATAATTCTTTTTATGTTTTGCTGGATTTCGTTTGAGATTCTTTTTATGCCCTAAGTAGTGTTGCAGAGAAACTTTGTGCTCTTAGTGGTGTTACATATTTCTCTGTGGCTCTGTTTTATAGCACGCTTCTCTACCCAGGCAAAATCTCTGAGCGAGAGCTCGGAAGCTGGAGTGAGGGCCAAGGTGTGCTAATTTCTCCCACTTAGAAGCTGAAGCAGTGTGGGTAGGGGAGTTGGCTGTAGATTCAAATCTTTTCAACTTGTCTTCTCAGGCCTTGGACTTCTGCTTTACAAGTGAATTGGGGCAAGGGTGACTTGGGTCTCAGTATTCTCAGCATGCTGCACCCAAGGTAGAGTCTTGGGTCTGGGTAGAAGAAGGGAATCCCCACCTTTTGGCTACATATACCTGACCTTAGCTTCAGCAACAGGTAGCTGGGGAAGGGTGAGAAATGTTGATACCTTATCCCTCCTGGAAGTACAGCCCTTCTATTGGGAGCTATGGAAATGGGAGACTTATGTTCTTGGATGCACCCGTCTGGAGTGGAATTTCTGTATTACTGAATTGGGAGGCAAGGAAGGAGAGGGTTCACGCACCAGAGACTCACTCTTCTTACCAAATTTTACTACACTTTCTTGAGATGGTTTTCATTTGCTGTATGCTCTTAGAACTATTTCCAGAGTCTTCAAATTTTTGTTTTCAAAATAATTTTCACCAGTGTCACTGGAGAACAGATCTACAGAGCTACCCATGCATGCTGTCAAGCTGGGAGTTGATCTTAAGACTTTAAAAAAATAGCCCAAACTAACGTTGATGAGTGCTTTTCCATATGTACTTTGCCATTTACAATAAGGTCATACTGGGTTTGGGTCGGAGACACTTCTGATATGAGAGACTTTGATAGGAGGTAATAACATCTTCTTTTCTGAAATAATATTTTAAGAAAACAGTATTTCATCATGTATTGTAATTTGAGCATCTTTCTTTATTAACCTTAAAATGTAGTGTTTCAAGCCTAATTTACTACCATTAAGTTACTTGTAGATTCTTTGGAGCTGTTAATATAATCTCTTCTGCTTACAGTGGCTCTCAGGTTTTCTATTTTAAAAATTAAACGTTGCCAACGTATTTTGGCATTTTTTTAAAGGTAGTTTGAACATTAACACTACCTGTACGTGTGATAATGACAAAAGTGTTTTTCTTTATTTTTGTATTTAGAAATGTCCTATCTTCACAGGAAAAAGCTATGCACCATTGCTATAAAATTCATTGAGGTGGGGCAAATAATGTTAATTGTACTTACTTTGAATTTTGTATATTCTTAGGTCTGGAGAAAATGATGTGGAATACAACAACATGGAATTGGAAGAGGGAGAGCTCGTGGAAGATGCAGCTGCTGCAAGACCTCCAGGTACAGAGGCCAAGCCCCACAAGCGGGCTTGTCTTTGCTCTTCTCTGACTGTATCATATTGTAATATGTGGCAGTCACTGCTCTCTCTGCCTGTGGTGTTGGAAGTGCTATGTTTTATATGTGGAGTGTAGAGTATATCACTAATGGTATTTAAAACAATAATAATAACTAACATTTTGGTAAGTGTTCTTATGTACCAGGCACTGTGCAAAAGCACTTTGTATACTTTATTTCATTTACTTACAAAATTCTGTGAGATAGGTTTTAATATTATTTACTTTTTATAGCTGTAGAAACTGATATGTAGAGAAATAAAGCAATTTGCTATCTTTTCACAATTTAGTAAACGAAAGAGAGGAATTAAAGTTCCAGGTTTGTCTGAATTCAAAGCTCATGGTCTTATCTGCTGTTTTATACTGTCTTTTTATGATATATGTCCTGCTTGTATATTGAGCTTGACGGTGGAATAATCTGAATAGACTCATTGAGTCTTTGACTTAAAAAGGACTTTTTGAGAGCTCATTTTATACATGGAGAAAACTCGGAGATTTAGTTGCCCAGATCACATAGGTAGCTGCTGGTACAGCCAGGCTAGAACCTCACATGGTCATTTTCTTGGAACCAGTTTTCTGCCAAACACCTTGCTTCTCCTGGGAAGAACTGACTTAGATAACGGGTGTTTCTTTTGTGTGTTTAGACCTGTTTATTTTAATAGGTGCATCTTGGTTAGAACAGTTATAAGGCAGTTCGTGCTGCTTCTGCTTTCCTGATGCTGCCTGTGGTGTGAGCATGGGCATGTTGCATAGCATGCTTGGGTAACTCAAGTTCTCTTAAATTCTGGTCCTCAGTGTTTCAGCTTCCAACCTATGCCCTGTAGTCTTCCTGCTCTTCACCTTATATCTAGGTAATCTCAGGGACATCTGCATATCAGTTCTGTCCAAATGCTGATTCCTCTTCAAGTTCTGTCTCTAGCTTTTATTTTTCTCATGACTTCCAGACTCATGTAGCGGTCTGGTTTAGATGTCTCAGACTCAGCTTCTTCCAAACAGAAATCATTATCGTTTCATCTACCAGCCTGCCTGTACAGCCACCATCTTTGCGATTGGTAGTGCTCTACAGCCTTCACCTTTTCCTCTCCTTCAGTCTCTACCCAAATCTGTTGATTCTCTTCCTAAACAGTGCCTGAGTTCATTTGTTACTCCCCTGTTCTTGAAAGGCCACTGTCTTTCAAAACAGCCTTTCATCTGGATTCCTTGTATCCATTATTGCTCCCCTTAATTCTGTTTACCACAGCATGCGTTCAGAATGAGGTTTTTATTCCTCTTCAAATTAATATCTGATAATGTCACTTTTCTACTTAAAAACGCTCTAGTGGATTCCATTTACTTATAGGATAAAGTCCAAACTCATTAATATGGTACACGAGGCCCTTCATGCGCTGGCACCTGCTCATTTCTTCAGCCTTACCTCTCTCACACTCCCATGTCATTTTTCAGCCCCTCAAATGTACCATGGTATCGCTCACATCTTTGCTTCCCAACACGTTGTTCCTTCTACCTTCTCCTCAGTCTCAGCATTCTTAACTCCTCTTGCTTTATTTTAGCTTTTATTTCATTTCTTCCTGGAAGTCCTAGGAAACTGCTTGCCCTGGGTATCTTTTCTGCTCTCTCAAATTAACCTATTAGAACCCTCTAGAGCCTATTTAATTCATATTAAACATTATTCTTACTGCTTACTTAGCTGCCCATTTTCCCTCTCATCTCTGCCTCCGTGAAGCCAAGATGATGTGAATCTTAATTTTGTATCCCTAGCACTTAACAGTATAACAGGGATCATTTAATATTTTTCAGAAAAATGTTAAGCAAATATACTTTATAACTAAGTTGTGAGTGTAATTTTCAAGGTTTTAAATTATATAGAAAAATTCAGAGGCTATCTTGATATAAAATGGAAGATGAGTACTGAGTCAAGGTTGTTGAATATTTTTCAGCTTTTTTTTTGTTAGATCTGTGATTTCCTCTCTTAAACTGTTGTATGGAAATTCTTGTATGAAACATTTTTACACACACTGGGTAAACAAGAGTTTACATTTTTCAATTAATTCATCTACCAGATATTTACTGAGCAGTTAACTGGAACTGGGTACTATTTTGCTATCTGGAGCTATAGTATATATAGTGTGTATTCATATACTGAGATGCTACATAGCAACACAAATGAATTTCATAAACACAATGTTGATCAAAGAAGTGGGATGTAAGAGTACATACGTACTCTATCATCACATTTATATAAAGTTCAAAAACAAGCAAAACGACTGTATGGTATTTAATGAGGATGGAGGTTACCTTTGGGGAGGAAGGTTAGCAAGTAACTTTAGGAGATATTGGGGGGGGCGGTTGGGGTGCCAGTACTTTATGAACATTCGTTAGGCTCGAAGTACTTACATCTGAGACACTTACACCCAGAATGATGGTGTTAGCGGTGAGAGAGCTAACTGAAATAGACACTAAAGTCTTCCATGCCTTTATGGAATATCATAAGTGAGTAGAAAGGATGGGAGGGAGCCAGGGAGGCAGTAGCCAGAGGGCATAAACCTCAAAGGAAAGGAGTTTTTGCTCATTGGTGAGAATAATGACCTAGAAGAGCAGTGAGAAACTGGAGACTGCTAACATTCCTTTCTGTGCTGTGAGTTTATTTAACATGGGCGACTTCTATTTTTAAAGAACCAGATATCAGGGCAGTAGATACCATATATTGGGCTACTGAGCTTATTTACTTACTATTCAGAACCACCTGAGTAACTTTTTGGAAAAAGCTCCTGGGTCCTACTCTGGTATTCTCGTTCAGTACATCTGGGGTGGAGCCAGGAATCTGTAATTTTTAAAACTCCACCAAACTCTTCCAGCGGACTGATATGCATCCTGATTTGTGAACTCCCTTGTAAGGGAATAGAGTTAAGAAGGTTTCAAGATGGAGGAGGGATAGTTTTCTGCCTTTTTAAAATATGAGTTGCAATGTTTACAGAGAGTGGGATGAAAAATTGGCAGTGGGATAATAATCCTTAGAAGAGGAAGAAGTAGAAGAAAATGAGGACATGAGAATGTGAATATAGATGAAAAACATATAAGTAAATAATTGGCCTGAAGCTTCTGAATAATTGAACTTTCTCCTAAGTTATTTTCTGCCAGATCTCTTTGAAATACTCATGAATAATAAGTACTTGATTATTTTATTTCTACATTATCTAAGACTTTGCTTCGTATAACATTTTTAAATGTGTTTCTTTAGGATATATTTAAATAGCTTTATTGAAGGAGTAACATTTTCATACTTGATATTTGCTGGGCACTGTATGAGGCCCTAGAGAAAAGTCGAATGTTTTCTTTGGCTTAAGGAGCTTAGTCCAACACAGGCGATATAAACAGGACATTTGCTTACAGATGTCTATACTACGCATTGGTCATTAACTAGTTGCACTCCAGTACTTAATCCAGCCAAGAAAAAAGCCTTCCAGGCTGTCCTGAACCTGTACATTTTGCTATCCAGCGACCTGGAGAAGATTCTTATCTTGGTGTCTAGTTCCTTGGGATCTGTTGTAGTGTGAGGATTTTTCTTTTATCCAAGACCCCTGGGTTATGGATATATTCTCCTTTGCCTCACTCATGTCCCCCTAATTGTGCATATTGTGTACGTTGTCACCTGTTTATTTCTAGGGCTCAGGACGGGGTTCAGGGTTGCTCCTGAACTCTGGATAGTAATGAGGCCAGTGCTCGGGCACAGTACCCCTCTCTGGCAGTCCAGTTACTTCCTTTGTGCTTCTCATCATGAAAACCTATCCTATCCTAAGATAGGTCCATACGCGAGCATTCAAACAACATTAACCAGTTTACCTTTTCTTTTAAGTATACTTAAATTAGTGCAAATACCATGCATTTTCTACGTCTCTGTTTCTTTTGCAGGTAGTAACCATGGATATGTTGGTGCCAGTAGCAGGATGTCACGAAGAGCACATTTATGCTCTGCTGCTTCCAGTAGTTTATTAGACATTGATCCTTTCATTTTAATTCATTTGTTGGACCTTAAGGACCGGAGCAGTATGGAAAATTTGTGGGGCTTACAGCCTCGCCCACCTGCTTCACTTTTGCAGCCCACAGGTAAAATATTAATGGTTTCCCTTTTTTTGTTCCTCAAAAGAACTCTTCACTTTTAATCCAAGTATTTCATCTAAATGCTGGAGCACAGTATGTTTCTGTAGCAAATTGACTTCATTATCATAAAAATGACATCAATCAAATTAATTTTTGTTACTGTTCAAAGGTCTTTTGTGCAAAAAATAGTGTCAAAATGCCTGGAAGAATGTTTTTATGTTATTTGCCATTTAAATTGTATAATATCTAAGTGACCATTTGATCCATATGAAGTACAGTTTTCCTTTGTGAGTGGGCTTCATGAATACCATAACTTCCAAGTGGAACTGTTTCTAAATTGAATATAGAAAAAGATGGTTTACTCATACTTTGATGTTCAGTAGCCTAAAAATGTATATGTTAGCAGCAGTGTTTTATGTGGTGTATATGCAGAGGTTTTTTGTTGAAGAGAAATTATATACGCACACATATTAAATAATCAACTTGATCTTTTTTAAACTCTCAGGCATAATCGTTTTGAACAGCTAAAGATTTACCTATAAATGACACGTTTTAAAAACCATTTTTGTTAGAAAGCTTTTTAAAATATACTAAACATTTTCTTACCTTCATAAACAATAATATTATAGAAATCAAATCAATGATTTAGAACAGTGATGTTTCTTTAAAGCAGCGGAACTCATTTTTCAATCAAAAATCTAAGGTAGAGCCTCAGTGTAGAAAAATAGAAATAGAGCTGCTCTAGTGGGTCATAGACTCAGAGTCTGGATTATTTAGGCCTCTTCCTTCCTAAGGTATGCTTCCTGAAAGTCTCCACCAGGATATGAAACCACTTGCCTTTCATCTATGTCCAAGTACATTTACCATCATACTTGTACTTTTGTAACACTTAGCACATTGTACATAATTTTGTTTTTTCTGAGGTATTTTTATTGTATAAAACTTGGAACATGAAATTATAAAGAATAAAAATCATACATAGTTCTTGTAATCAATAAATACCTTTTTATATAAAGTACTTATCACATTGGCAAAGGTTTTGCCTAAATTATAACCAGTGTTGTTTGCAAAGACCTAGTGAAACAGGTAAGTTCTGGTTCTGTAGGTGTGTACATTGGTTTAACCTTTCTGAAGGAAAATTTTATAGCAGGCTTAAACTATTTCTGCCCTTTAATTTTGTGATTTCTCTTATAGGAGTATGTCCCAAAGACAAAACAATCAGTTGTATGAAAATATCCAATAATACTATTAGGGTTGAAAAATTAGTTTAGTCATGCAATTGTATATTTTATAGAAAGGTAAAATCATGTTTTTTAAAAATATTTAGTGTTACCGGAAAAAATGCAAGCTGTAGAAACAGAATAAGATGTTCGTTCTCTAAAAATTCAGTTTTCTAAATAAAATAAATGATATAAATGAGATGACTTGAGTTTCAAATCCAGGTGGTTAAAATGACGAGGATGGAGGAAATAGTAGAGAGGAAGAACAAGTCTTGGATGTAAACATCTTTGGTTTTACATAACTATTGAGATATCAAAGTACAGATGCCTAGTAGACAGCTAAAAATTAAGAACTGGAATACAGGTTAGTTACTTGCCTAGAGATGATATTGGGTAATAAAAACTAAGGAAATGAGATTGCAAAAGAGAACGTTTCAAGAAAATATAAGGATAGGGGTCAAGGACATAATCATGGTGAACACTTGTTTCTACTGAGTGTGTGGAAGATGAGCCAGATGCAGGGTCTTTGGAAGGACAAAAACCATGAGAACAGTCATGGAAGCCAAATGATATTAACCTATCTGTGAGAAGATATTAAAAACAAATGTTGCAGGAAGACCCTGCTTTCTTTTTATTTAAATTCTTGCTTACGTTTTGATGTTTGTTTGGTTCTTTGTGTATTTTTTCCTTTTGAATCTGTATACCTTTCATTTCTCTTTCTTATCTTACTGTATTAGCTAGGACTTCAGTGCGATGTTGAAAAGGAGTGGTGAAAGGGGACATCTTTACCTTGTTCCTGATATTGGTGGGAAAGCTTTGAGTTTGTCGCCATTACGTCGTTTTTTTCGAAGATATTCTTTATCACATTGAGGAAGTTCCTTTCTAGTCTTACTTTACTAAGGGTGTTTTTAAAATCACAAATGGGTGTCTGATTTTGTCAAGTGCTTTTTGCATGTTGATAATGATGTGATGGATTACATTGATTTTTTGAATGTTGAAATAGTCTTGCATACCTGGGGTCACTTGGTTGTAGTGTATAATTTTTTTTACACATAATTAGATTCAACTTGCTAATTTTTTGTTGAGGATTTTTGCATCTATGTTCATGAGAGAGATTGCTCCATAGTTTTCTTGTAATGTCTATGTTTGGTTTTGGTATAGAGTAATGCTGGCCTCATAGATTGAGTTGGGAAGTATTTTCTCTGCTTCTTTCCTTGGAGTTTATAGAGAATTGGTATAATTTCTTCCTTAAATATTTGGTAAAATTCTCCAGTGAACTCATCTGGGCCTGATGCTTTCTGTTTTAGAAAGCTATTAATTATCCAATTTCTTAATAGGTACAGGTCTGTTGAGATTGTCTATTTCTTCTTGTGAGTTTATTTTCAAGTAATTGGCCTAGTACATCTAGGTTATTAGATTTGTTGGCATAGAGTTGTTCATAGTATTACTTTATTATCCTTTTATTCTTCCTTTCAACTCATATTGAATAAACACCTACTCTCAGACTCACTGCAAGTGCTTAACTACTGTGCTATAAAAGGAGCATCATAAGAGGCATCAGGATAGAACCAACAGGTAATGTAGCTGAACCAGATTATAAGGTACATGCAGTGGTGAGTAGAACTAGAAAGTCAAGTTGGGTTCATTCTATGAAAGGCATTCATAGTGGGCAGTGGAGAATCATTGTTTTAGTTTACGAGTGGTTTGATTCAAACCATATTTTAGAAATGTGAGAGTCCCCAGAAAACTATCAGAAATGGAAGTTTAATCAGGGGTACTATTAATCAGTGGTTCCTAGTATAAGAGGGCAAATTCATACACATCTGTATTTTCTCAATCATATGATTAAAAATATGTAAAGCTTCAGGTAAGGTCTTCAGAATTTTGTGACATAAAAGTTTTGCTTAACCTCTAGGGAATACATTAATCTAGGCAATATACATATAATTAAGATTTTACTTATAGTGTGGCTATGGTAATATTTGGAACCTCGTAAAGTTAGAGTTTATAGGGCTTGGCAACCAATCGGAATGTGGTAAAGAGGACTCTGAAGAAGCTTAGGTGCCCAGAAGGGTGGCAGCATTGACAGATGCTGAAGTCCAGAGATGCTGTAGAGAGCTGTCATACCTGAAGGTTATAACAATAACGTGAGAGAATTTACAGATGAGAGTCTTAATTCTAATTAACCTTGTAACTTGGCCAGTTAAGGATGACTTCTCATTGTCAATGTTGCTTAACTAATAAAGGCTCTTTCTTAAGCACATTGAGAAATCTGGAGGTAGGTGATCTCAAGTTCATCAGATACTTAAAGACAGGGCACTGGGTGAGGGCCTCCTGTGATTGTCTTGCCTCTTCTCTCACGGTAATAGCTCCACGTGTCATGTTTTCACAGAAATGTGTCACTAGCAGGAAGGAAAAGACTGGATGGAAAACAGACCCTATTCCTGCGACCCTGGAGAGCAGAGTTACTAATAATTAACATCACTCTGGAGGCTGACTTCTTGTTTTGGATTCAAGCTCTTCTGCTTACTAGCCATGTTACCTCGAGTATATTGTATAACCTTTTCGTGTCTTTCCTCGTTTATAAAATGGAGATAAATAATAGTACTTACCTCAGAGGATTGATATGAAGATTAAATTACTTAATATTTTTCAAATATCTGACAGTAAGCTCTTTATAGATGTTTTAAAATAAATCAACACAATAAAATCTTCCTATCAGGATTGAAAATCTTTCCCAGAAGTATGCCCGTCCCAGACTTTTGGCTGGCACTGAGTCGTGTGCCCACCCTAACCACTGTCAAGAGGAAGGAGCTTAGACCAGTCCTGGACCCATATCCACTGGGGGTGAAGGAGGGACCTAACCTTCCTTAGCACATTGCTGCCCACCTGATACCTGAACAGAATCTGGGTCCTTTTGGCAAGGTTAGAAGGAAGTGGGGGTATGGCTGTTGGACACACTACAGTGTCTACCTTTTACCGTGTTTCCCCAAAAATAAGACCTAGCCAGACAATCAGCTCTAATGCGTCTTAGAGCAAAAATTAATCTAAGACCCGGTATTATATTATGTTATATTATATTATACTACACTACACCCAGTCTTACAGTAAAATAAGACTGGGTCTTATATTAATTTTGGCTCCAAAAGACGCATTAGAGCTGATTGTCCGGCTAGGTCTTATTTTCGGAGAAACATGGTACTACTGTATTTCCGCTTTTATGGCGAAGGTTGTTGCATTGTGTAAGCAGGCTCAGCTATCATTTCTATTAACAAAGGATTTGTTCTTTGTCAAACACTTAGGTTGCCTGTTGGTCGCTTTAGAAGGCTGTGTGCCTGTGGGTGTGCACATGTGTGGTTTTTTGGGGTGATGAAAGGGGGTGTTTGATCTCTGCTTTGAGTCAGTGTTCTTTGATTTCCAAGATATCTACCTCTTTTTTCATTCCTGCAGTAGAAAGTTTGTGTTTTCCTTTCTCATGCCTCTCATTGTAATATTTGGGTAAGGGGGAAAAATTAAAAACAACTTTAGCTACTTTAGTAGCTGCAGATTCGGACAGGGAGCTATTCTTTTATATGTCCCATGGCACTTAATAGCTGCATCTGCATTGAGTATTAGTTCAGTAAATCAACTTTTTGAATGTAGTTGGTATTTTTTAATATATATATATATATATATATATATATATATATATATATATAATGTATGCAGATTTAACTAAGTATTTGGCTTTTTGGTTTTTTAAAATAGTTTTAAATTATGACCATAATAAAACCTCAGTGCAGAAAACCTGAGAAAAGTAGAGAAGTATAAAGTAGGAAGCACAGGCACTAGGGCAGCTTTTTAAACATTTAAAGTTAAATATATGATTCAGATTTTAGTGATAATGTGACCCAGATTCTAACTTGGAAGTTGTGAATAAAATTAAATACTTGTGACTATTTTTTTAATGGAATTTAATGTATGCTTTTATTATTGATACCATCTAAAGCATCTTAGCTTATTTACACATCAAATCTGCATATGTTCATGGTACAAAAGTATTGCATGAATGTTAAAGTCTGTATTAACTTGAGTTATCACTTTCTCTCTGAAGCGTCATATTCTCGAAAAGATAAAGATCAAAGGAAGCAGCAGGCGATGTGGCGAGTGCCCTCTGACTTAAAGATGCTAAAAAGACTCAAAACTCAAATGGCTGAAGTCCGATGTATGAAAACTGATGTAAAGAATACACTTTCAGAAATAAAAAGTAGCAGTGCTGCTTCTGGAGACATGCAAACAAGCCATTTTTCTGCTGACCAGGCTGCTCTGGCTGCATGTGGAACTGAAAACTCTGGCAGATTACAGGATTTGGGAATGGAGCTCTTGGCAAAGTCATCAGTTGCCAGTTGTTACATACGAAACTGTAAGTGAAAAAGATCCTATTAGTGCCATTTCTCTGGCATTTAGGAAGATCGACTGCAGGGTTTTATTCAGGATAATATTTAAACATCTCTCTTACAATGAAGTGAGACTGCAAATACAGATAGCCTCTTCTCCCATCTAAAACTGCCTGTGTTTTCTACTATATAATAAAGCTAACATTTCTTGATTGTGTATCCTGTACCGGGCAGTAAATAAGACAAAATCCTTAACCTCATGGACCTTGCTTTTGTGTGCTGGGAATTGGACATTAAAATGTGTGGACAGGTGGACAGAATTTCAGTTGGTAAAAAGTGCTGTGAAGGAAACAGAAGAGTGGGATGGGAAGAGCAGGTGAGCAGTGTGCTACCTTAGTTAGGTTAGTCAGACAAAGTTTCTGAGGAGGCAGCATTTGAACTGAGACCTGAAGGTTGAGGAGGTGGCAGCCATACACAGATCTGTGGGAGCACTCCTGAGGGTAGGCAGAACAGAAAATGCAAAGTCAATGGTAACAGGATTTGCCTTGCATGTTTGAAGGCTTGATGGAAGACCAGTATGGCTGAATGTGGTGAACAAAACAGAGGGGAGAGTAATAGGAGATAGGTCAGATAGGCAGGCTCTAAGACCTCTATAAATAATTTTGAGTTTTATTCTGGTTTTAGGAGGAAGTGTCAAGAGAATATAAATTAGGAGGGTATTTATGATCTGATTTACCTTTTAAAAAGATTACTTTGCTTTTTGTGTGAAGAGTCTGAAAAGGGTTGAGAATGGGAGTTGTGATATCAGTCAACAGCCTATAACAATAGCTTGTGTGAAATATGGTGGCTTATTCGGTGGCTTATTCAGGTGTTGTGTCAGTGAGTAAATGGACTTCCTGTTAGTCTAGCACCCTTTAATAACTGAGATTCTCTTCTCTCCTAATTCTCCCAAGGATGGTACATAACTAGTACTATTTTAGCTACATAGAAGATAACTTAATCCATTACATACAGTGGATATTTTAGACCAGAAGGGCTCAGTTCTTTCCCCCAAGTCAAGTTAAGAAAGGCTGGATAGTGTTTTAAGGAAAAAAAAAACTAAAAATGATGTTTTAGTTTTTGGACTAAGGGACTTATTGGTGTCGTTAATTGAGGTGCAAAGCAAATAAGGAAGAAAAACGTGTGGAGATTGGGGAGAGAGAATAGGGGCAGGAAATCAGGAATTCTTTTTTAAATGTGTTAGATTTGAGATGTCTGCTAGATATCCCTCATAAGTCTGAAGCTGATGAGGTCAGAAAACGATATAAACAGTTGGGAGTCAATAGTATAAGATGTTGTTTAAAGCCAAGGACTGAATAAGATCAAGTATGAAGGGAGTTTAAATGGAAAAGAGAAATTTTGGCTCTGCTTAAACTTTTAAAGGCCTGTTAATGAAGGGGAGGCCAGCAAAGGAAATTGAAAAGAACAATCATAAAGGTAGGAGAAAAACTGGAAGTGATAAATACCCCAAATATCTGAAAAATAAAAGTGCATCTCAGAAAGAAGGGGAGTGGTTATACCATTGAGAGGTGTCAAGATGAATGGGTGGGTGACCCTTTTAAGATTTTCATGGAGGAGTATAGCAGAAGAGTGAATGAGGCGAGAAGCGAGCATGCCTGCCCAGCTTCTTTAAGTTTCACAGTGAATCTGCTGGTGCCTGGACAGGGTATGGAGTCAAGAGTTTGTTATCTGTGTTTTCATTTTCTTAAGCATGAATTTTTTTACTATGGTAAAATATAAATAACATAAAATTTACCATTTTTAAGGTACACTTCAATGGTATTTAAGAACATTCACACTGTTGTGCAACCATCACTGCTGTTCACCTCCAGAACTTTTTCATCATCCCAAAATGAAATTCTGTGTCCATTAAACACTAACCCACCCATTCCTCCTTTCCCCCTACACCTGGTAACCACTATTCTACTTTCTGTTTCTGTGAACTTGACTATTCCAGATGTCTCATATAAGTGGAATCATAACAATATTTGTCTTTCTGTGTCTGGCTTATTTCACTTAGCATAATGTCCCCAAGGTTCATTTGTGTTGTAGCATGTGTTATTTAATTCTTTTTTATGGCTGAATGATACTTCATTGTATTTGTTTATCTACTCATCAGGTGATGGACATTTGGGTTTTTTTCCTACTTTTTGGCTATTTTGAATAATGCTGCTATGGACATTCATGTATAGGTTTTTGTGGGGACATACCTATGTTTTTGTCTTGAGTAATGATTAGGAGTGGAATTGCTAGTTTATGTGGGAAGTATGTTTCACT
The DNA here is from genome assembly GCF_057876585.1 of Rhinolophus sinicus. NCBI lineage: Eukaryota > Metazoa > Chordata > Mammalia > Chiroptera > Rhinolophidae > Rhinolophus > Rhinolophus sinicus. The sequence continues at coordinate 29,436,818 of NC_142512.1, forward strand.
TTTTGAGGTACTGCCGTACTGTTTCCAAAGTAGCTGCACCATTTTACACTCCCATCAGCAATGTTTGAGGGTTCCAATTTCTCTGTATTCTTGTCAACACTTGTAATTGTCCATTTTTTCTTTTCTTTGCCTATTGAATTGTCTTGGCCTTCTTGTCGAAAATTAATTGACCATAAATGTAAGGGTTTATTTCTAGACTCTGAGTTCAGTTCCATTGATCTATATTTCTGTCTTTAAACCAGTACCATAGTCTTTTTTTTTAAATTTTTTATTAGTTTCAGTTGTACAAACAACGTAATAGACACTTAAACCCCTCATAAAGTGATAACCTACCCTCCAAGTTACTACCCCTCCGACTATCTTATAAAGCTGTTACAATATCATCAACTATCTTCCCTATGTTGTACTCCACATTCCATGACTGTATACACCTGTATATTTAGTTATAGTTGACATTCAATATTATTCTACTTCAGCTTCATGTGTATAGCGCATTGGTCAGGCACGTACAGTTTTGATTACTGCAGTTTTATAGCAAGTTTTGAAATTGGAAATGTGAATCCTCCATTCAGGATTATTTTGGGGTATTCTGGATCTTTTGCATTTTCATGTGAATTTTAAGATCAGCTTATCAATTTCTGTATTTAAAAAAGACAGGTAGGATTTTTATAGGGATTGTGTTGAATCTGTAGCTTAAGTTTGGGAGTATTGTTGTGTTAACAATATTAAGTCTTCCCAGTTAGCAAATACAGAATATTTTAATTGTCTTTTTTATTTTCTTTCAACAATATATGTAGTTTTTAGTCTGTAAGTCTTATATTTCTTCATTTAATTTTTTCCTAAGTGTTTTATTCTATTTAATGCTATTGCAGATGGAATTCTTTTTTACATTTCATTCTCAGATTGGTCTTTGCTGAGGCATAAAATGACAATTGATTATCAGTCTTATATTCTTCTACCTGGCTGAACCTGTTTATTACCTTTTAATGCATCTCTTCTGCTTTCTTTTATTTATTTTCATTCTTTTTCTAGCTTGTTGAGCCTGTGCATGTTAGGCCAGTCAGTATCAGTTTTTTCTAATTAATTCATTTTAAGGCTATGCATTTTCTTCTAATTACTGTTTTAGCCACAGACATCTTGAAGTATTGTAATTGTGGTTCGTTTCTAATTCAACATTGATTTTCTTTTAAGCCCTATAATAGTTTACAATTTCCCAGTGTTTAGGTGTTATATATTTATTGTTAATATTTAGTTTAATTGCATTGAGATGGAGTTTGTGTCTGCGATGATTTTTCTTCTGAAGTTTACTGATTTTTTTTTTTTTTTTTTTTAGTTTTGTAAGTTAAGACTGTTCCACAAGCAGCAAAGTAGGAATACTTTTGGGGAAACACCCCAAATAAACCAGTGAGGACCAAAACTTTGTTTTATTTGTTTGTTTGTTTGCAGCAAAGTAGGAATACTTTTGGGGAAACACCCCAAATAAACCAGTGAGGACCAAAACATTGTTTTGTTTGTTTGTTTGTTTGTTCACATAGCAGATAGAGTACCTATTATGTATAGTAAGATTAAACTTTCTTTGACTGCCTAGGTGGTAAACTTTGTGCTATTTTGTCAGAAATGTTTTTGAATGTTTTTGCAGCCACAAATAAGAAGAGTAATTCACCCAAGCCAGCTCGGTCCAGTATAGCTGGTAGTCTTTCACTTCGAAGAGCAGTAGTAGACTCTGGAGAAAATAACCATTCAAAGGGAGATTGTCAACCTCCGTCTGAAGGTAATTTGGAGAGTTCAATGTAATTTCAGTGGGTAGGTGTCTTACTTGAACTTGATCTTACGGCGTAGCCTTAGACCTTTAAAGGCACCAAAAATGCTGAGATTCGATTCGAAAGTTCCTTGCTCTCACAACAGAACTGTTCAACTGATTAATTAGAAAATGCAGCTATTAGATTGCATATTCTGGACTCCTTAATTTTACATATTTGGCATCAAAGAGACTGGGGTATATTTTAAAGTTATTTTTGGGTTTTCCTGCCGTTTAAAAATGTGTGTTTAATGAGATCTTCTAAAGTAGAGACTAGAGAGAGAACTTTCTGTTTGTTTTCCTTTTTTCTGAATATCCTCTTCCTTTCCGCACGTTCTCCAGGAAGCTGTCAGTCTGGGAGCAGGCACAGTTCTCCCCGAGCCTTGACACATGGCAGTATTGGTGATATTCTGCCAAAATCCGAAGACCGGCAGTGTCAGGCTTTGGATTCAGATGCTATCGTGGTTGCAGTTATCAATGGCTTACCTACTGTTGAGAAAAGAAGGAAAATGGTCACCTTGGGGTAAATTAAATTCTTTTGTTTATTAATGGTGTATAGCTAATAGCTTCATAATGAACAAAATAAATTTCCACTACGTTAATTTTTTAGCAGATGGAAAGTTAATTTGTTGTATTAAAATGTAACTTAAAGTATCACAAACCTTACTTGTTTTTCTTAATAGGATAAGATGTACCAGAAGTTTAATTTAAATATGTTAGAGCTCATTTTCACTGAAGTTAGAATAATAATGGTGTGAAATCTTGTATGAACTCCGCCTTGTGCGATTTTGTGTGTGTGTGTCAGCTGTATTTCCCATCTGCCCCACACTTTTGATAGACATTTCAGTTGGGCTGTATTATGTCTCATAGGTCTTTTACACATACTTTGCAAGGAACAAAGCGCTTCTAGCAATTTTATTTTAACACTGATTTTATCTCACCTTTTTTCTCTCCTCTTATAAAAATGTCTTCAAAACTCATAGTTGGAGTTTCCCAAAAGGATATGTATGATAGTCAACACCTTAATCTTCCTCCTAGGAAACAAATTTAAATCCCAGCCATCTCAAACTTCCATCCCTTCAAAAGAGAGAATGTTTGTAGAATGTGATGTATAGAAATGTGCTAGATGAGCCTTAATATCCACCTGCTGATCTATTTTATGGATTTAATTAAATACATTTCTAAATTTAAACAGTGGAATAGTTCTACCTTGGAGACTTTGAAAAGAACGTTGAATTAAATTTAGAGAAAGATTTACATCTCTTAAGTTTACTTAATTTCATACAGTTTTAAGATCTGGGCAATTACCAAATCTGAAAGGACAGCTGGTGGTTTAGTTTTCTGTTAGCTCATGTTTAAGCAGTGGAAGGTGTTATAATCACTGGAGACTATCTTGTCCTCTCCATTACTTAGCCTGATTTGATAACATATCCCTTTTAAGTTGAAGCTGCAACTAGCTTTTATATTTATTTGTCATGGAGGTATTTATACCTGCCTTTAGTCAGAGAGATTAAATGTACATAAACTTAGACTTTTTTTTAGCCTGGAAAATTTTTTGTAAATATCTGCAGCTTTTAACTCTAACCCTCATTTTACAGTTAATTGTATCGCCAGCCTGGCTCATGCGGTGTTTTCCAGCTTGTGTCTTTTTCATTGCCTGATTTAAAATAGTATAAGCAAAAAATTTAAATACTAAGTGGTTAAAAAATTAAGTGAAATTTTCCCCATTTTTGGCTTCCATCCACTTAGTTTTCCAACCCCCTGCCCACACACATTCCTGCTGTTCTTAATTTTTTATATATGATGTATCTTCTCAGTTTTTATGTGTATTTTAGTCACTGTGACTATATAGTTTTTTTAATACAAAAGGTGCACCCCATTTTCTCAATAATATATCTCAAAAGTCTTTCCATATTAGTGAGAACATATTATTGAGGACTTCTGTTTATTTTTTAATTGGAATTTTTATTGAGATAATTGGAGAGTCACATCCAGTTAAGAGAAATCATACAGAGAGATCCTGTGTTCCTTACTCAGTTTCCCCCAGTGATAACATTTTGCAAAACTGATAGAATATCACAACCAGGATATTGACATTGATAGTCCACCATTTTAGAAGCTTCATTGTAAGTCTGCTAGTGGATTTTTTAAAAATCAACTTGAAATTTAGTATTAAACATTAGTGCTATATACCTTACTTAGTTCGATGCTCAGTTTCAGGACAAGAAGAAAATATAGATTATTGTATCACTGACTAGTTATACAAAAACATCAGGTTGTTTTCTCCCTCTTTGAGGGCTAACGCTAAAGGAGGTCATCTGGAAGGAATGCAAATGACTGACTTGGAAAATAATTCTGAAACGGGGGAATTACAGCCTATACTACCTGAAGGAGCTTCCGCTGCCCCTGAGGAAGGTAAGGAATGATAAGTCATAATTAGGTGGGTGGCGGGAATAATGATCTTTTTCTGGTGTTGGTGGCAGGGAGTTGTTGGTTTAATAAAAGAGTGATTGAGACATTACCTACTATCTGATGTCCTTTTCTGAACACAGCATTCATTGTGCGACTGGATTTGATTTATTAGGACATTAAGCACAGAGAAAGGCAAAATGGATAATCGACTGCGTAAAAGGATATGTCTTATTAGAAAAGGCATTTACAGGAGGGAAAAATCTGCAGATCGTTCATCTGCTCGTTCGATAAATATGTTAAGCCACCTACATGACAGGGATTGAATTTTTGCTAGATAATGCAGATGAAATTAGATATGCTCACAGTCTTATGGGGAAGACATGCCCCACAACAACTAATTAGAATACTGACAAGTACTTCAGCATTTGAAGTCAGTCTTGATTAATGTTTATAGACTACATTGCCCTTACAGAAGTATTCCAAACTTGAACTATTTAAAAAATCCTTTATAGTAACCGGCTTCAACTCTGCCAATTCATGTTCAGTTACATTACTAGTATTCTTCTACATGTTCTAAATTCCTTGTTCTTTGTCTAAAAGCATAGAAGACATTTTGTAATTTTGAGTAATAGAAGGTATTTTAAACAAGGTTTATGTATGTTGTCCTTGCTGTGTCCTTTTTGCTAGCAAAAAAGCATGTCAACTTTCTAAGTGATATTTGACATTGAAATTGTATTCATTTGTCAGTGAAACTCTGCCACCTTCCACCTCTGCACTTATTTGAATTTCAATGATTGATGAATTGTAGCTCAAAGCATATATACAGGTGCCAGCATCTACCTCTGGTTACCGTGTGAGAGTGTGTGTGGATGGTGGCATTTTCAGGTTTTTCAGTTAAATAACATTAAGCATTTTGGTCTGCCCTCTTAGTTGGTGCTCCTGTGGCGGACAGCATTATTTCGGTAGAAGAGATTCAATGGAAAGGATTTTTAAAATGAAGTGTTCATTGTTAAAACATTAAGAAAGAAATGTTATGATTGATCTTTATAGAAAGGACCTGTAGGGATTAGCTAGTCTCCATGTATTTATATAAACTGATTATAAATTATAGTGGCTTAAATTTTTACAGCATGTGCTGGGATTACAGTCTCCTTTTATTCATGCAGCGTTTATGAAGTGCCTCTGATTTGCCTGACATTGCATGTGATGCTCGTGATAAAGTAACTTCAGAACCTAATATTTAGTTGCGGGTTTCTCTACCTTGGCACCATTGATATTTTGGGCCAGATGACTGTTGTAGGAGGCTGCCCTGTGCATTGTGGGATGTGTAGCAGCATCCTTGGCTTTTACTCACTAGATTCCAGCAGTACTCCTCCAAGTTACAGTAACCAGAAAAGGTCAGACGTTGCCAAATGTCTCCACGGAGGCAAAGTCCTTCCCAGTTGAGAGCCACTGGTTGAGTTGAATGACTCTCAACCAGGGGTGACCAGAGTGCATCATAGTTACAAACGGTAGCAAGTTGTAGCTCTCAGGCATACTGGATAATACATGGTGGTGGTGGTGGTGGTGGTGGTGGTGGTGGTGGTGGTGGTGGTGGTGGGAGGGGCACAGGGAGAACAATGGAAACCACTGGTCAGGTGTCAGAGAAACTGGTTAATAGCGAATTATATTATGAGTACTGTGATAGGGTATATAAAGAGCTTAAAAAACGGGTATGTAATAACAAAAATAATAGATAATATTAAATAAGTCCTTATTATGTGTTAGAGACTGCTAGAGACTTTACCAGTATTTATCTTATGTTTTCTCAGTACAGCCCTACATGGTAGTTACTTTCTTGATTTTACAGGTGAGTAGGCTGAGGCCTAGAGATGTAACTTATCTTACCAGAGTCACAGAGTTAAAGTGGAAGGGCTGGAACTTGAACCCAGAGCTAGTGCTCTTAACTATCACCTAGTCCACCTTTGGAAAAATCATCCTGAGGAATGAATATAAGAGTTAGCCAAGTAAAGACTGGTGCTAGATGGAGCCAGAGTGGAGGCCGAGGTCATATCATAAAGAGTTCTGTTGTATGTCTTAGTTAGAATTTGGACTTTGTCCTTTGGAATCTAAACAAGAAGTGAGATAATGAAATTATGTTTTAAAATTCCTACTCTAACTGCACTGTGTGGAATGGATTTTGGGAGGTGGGGATGAGGTGTGGAAATCTGGGGGCAAGAAAACTGGTAAGAAGCTTATTCAATTAATCTAGGTGAGAGATGACTTGGACTTCTTAATTTCAGCCTTCAACTCATAATTCACATTATCTTAGCAGTTTTTCTGTATAATGAGCTAGTCAGCACACACACAAAAACCCCGGAAGTTTTAACATTAGTTTCATTTCTTATTTAAAGCTGATCATTGGCAGCTTATCCTAAACTGGAGACAGGCATTTGCTTGGCCACATTTAACATCTGCCGTGCCCTCGAACCTATGGCATTTAGAGCCAAGTGGTGAGTGTTACTGAGTAACGCATTTTCTCTCATGTAAGGAGTGTGGAATAAAGCACCCACAACTCAGTAGGAGAAGTTGCCATAAACATGCATATCCATAGTGCCACAGGAGTGTACCCTTGCAATTTGCTGCTTTACCAGTAGGGCCTCAGGATAGGCAACAAGGAGACTAAATGATGAGATTGGAGGAAGGGAACACAGTGGACGAGAGGAGCTCTTGTGCCTTTTGCAATCTGCTTTGTTTGTGAGAGGAGAATGGGGCTTTACTCACTGCTGTGGGTATTATTCTATCATCAGCAGGAGCCAGTTCTCAAAAACCGTTACTTTTCACACTGTTAATTAAGCCTTGGTAGAAAGTTGAGTGGGTTTCTCTTGTATCCATACTTAGGAAAAACAAGGCTCTTTATTTGAGCAGAATACCTAAGAGACAATTTTCTGTGTCAGATCACTGTGGGTGGGTGTCTCTCTCCCTCTCGTCCTCCCCTACCCATTCCTCCCCTTCTCTCTTTTTCAAGCTGTCTGAAGGAGCTTTAAAATAAGACATTGTATATATTACTAGGTGGGAATTTGGGGCTACCCAAGTTGTCTCTTAAATATTCTTGAGCATCAATAAAATGTGACTTTTCTTAGACATAACAGGCATCAAACAGGCTTTTCCTTTCTAACTGGGACCATATGGGACAAGCTAGTATTAATCTTCTGTTTAATGTCCATCTGATGTGAAAAGCTTGACTCCCCCCATCCCTCCCCATCCCTGTTGATACCTTACAGAGCGCCTGCCTGCTTGCCTGTGGGTAGACCAGTTCCTTCCTTGGTCTGTCTAAAGCTGGATACTGTGCTCTGATTAAATTCTTACTGAAGTAGCACTGATCCCTTTCAAACAAGTCATAGGTTTCAAAACACCCATCCCAGGGAAAGCCGTGGCATACCTGTTACAAACCTTACTGGCAGCCGATCTGAGGGGAATACAAAGTCTGATGCTCTGGCATTGTTGATTTGTTTTGGAATATTGGTTAGGAGCTTTTAACTAAGTTACAAAAACATGAATCAGTTGGCTTAAACAATAAGAAAGGTTTACTCTGTTATATTAACAAGAAGTCTCACCTAACTGATAGGGCAGTTTAAGGGTTGGAAAATTTAGCCATTCACTGTGATCAAAAACTCAGTTTTTCTCCATTTTTTACTCTACCACTCAGTGAGGTGGCTCAGCTCCCCTCAGGACAGCAAGATGGTTGCTGCAGTTCCAAACTTTGTATGGAGTCAGAAGAATGTTCTGGGAGGATTATTTCTATGTATTTATTTATCAACAAGGAAAACCTTTCTCAGAGAACCTCAACAACTTCCCAACTTCCTTTTATATCTCATAACTAACTGGCAAGAAAAGGAAACTTGGCAGAGTTTAAACATTTGGTCCCTGTCCCCCCATAGCCATGTGGTATGATGTTGAGGTTCTGTTAGAAAGGAGGAAGGCAAGTGAAGCGTTAGTGTGTGTGTAGCAGGTAGTCAGTGAGTGTATTTAGCAAGCACCCAAAATTTGACCACCTTTGAATAAGGGAGTTGTAACTCAGAAGTTAGCTTTGGACAGTGCTGACTATGCTCAAACAATGTGGTAGGCGATTATACAGAAATATGCTATTTCAGGTTTTATTCTAAGATGCAAATTTTTTTCCACATTAACATCTCTGAAGCATCTTACATTTAATGGTACCTTGTAATTACTATCCATGACAACCTACTGACACCTTCTGGTGAGATCAAGACAGGTCCAGTATTCAAAATTATTAAGAGTAGGTAAACTATCACTAGTTTGCTTTAATCATTACTTAATGCAATGGGTAGACATTGCAATATGTGAGATAAGGCACAGCAAATAGCTTGTGAGCTGTTGACAGCACCTTAGTCTCATTTCAAAAAAATGAAAGTAGTTCACGTTTTATTGTGTTTACTCCCTCTCAGTTATTGATGGCAATGGGTGGTACAGGCCCTGTTGATTTAGTAGTCCAAGTAGTAAGCGAAAGGTTAAGAGACCAATTTGTCTTTCTCATTACATTCATAAAGCTTGGGAACTTCCAGATCGTAGGACTTCATAAAAGACCCAGCAGTGTTTTCATGCAGGAATTCCTCCCCAGCATTTCTTGGGAAATGCATGTTTTCCTGAATCCTGAGAAGAAGGAGTCGAAAGAAAAAATGAAAAAGTTTTAATTCTCCTGTTAGAGTAACCTTAACAATCAACACTGAAACATTACTGGTTTGAAGGAATCCACTTACGTCAAGTTGAAAGTAAAAACTGGAAATGCTGATACCTGGAGTCAAAGGTTAAGATCAACAGAAGAACCTTGGAAAGATGCAGTCAAATCAGTTCTGGTTATAGCTGTTATCATTTTATAAGAATGTGTTCATAGCCCTGTCTGCTACTATATAACTAATAATGAGTTTATACTATATAGGAATCCCTTGAGCAGTGTTCTAAGATATAGGAAGTTTTGGAAGCAAAATAATTCCTTAAATTGGCATTTTCAATATATGAGTCTATGCAGTACTATAAATCTTGTTAAAAGTTCTAAATGTTACATTACTTGAATACTACCCAGTAATGTTCACAGCATGTTCCAACATTTGAATATTTATTGTGGGCTACAGTTCTTGGAACTATTACAAATTAAATTTTTTAAGATATAGTTTGAAAAGTGTTGTATTTAAAGAATAACTTGAGATTTTGGGAATTCAGAGAATTTCAATTCCTTGTTTGAATCCTGAAGGTTAATATCTGTCAGGAATTCAGAAACTAGTACCAAGTCTTAAATTTGTGCCTAGAATTTCAAGAATTCAACATAAGTTTCAGTGTTTTCAGCAACAGTCCCATGAAGGGCCATGAGGTGGTGGTGGTGGTTCATAGAAGTAGCTGGTTTGGCCTCTAAAAGTAAGTGTCACTGTGTCACTAGAACAGTAAAATATTTTCTTTGCTGTATTCAGTCAGTGTCTTCTAAATATTTAAGGGAGAAATAATACACAAACTCTTCTTGAAAACAGAAGAGAAAGAATTCACCAGTGAAGCCATCTGGAGCTATGGTTTTCTTTGTTGGGATTTTTTTTTTTTTAAACTACAAATTCTATTTCTTTAGTAGTTATAATACCCATTTGTGTTATTTATTTTTATCTGAATGAGCTTTGGTAGTTTGTGTCTATCAAATAATTTGTCTATTTCATCTGTGTTCTCGATTTCATTAGTATTAAGTTGTTTATACTATTCCCTTATCCTTTCAATGTCTGTAGAATCTGTAGTGATGCACCCTTTTATTTCTGATACTGGTAATTTTGTTTGCTTTTTTTTTAATCTACCTAGAAGCTTTTCAGTTTTACTGACCTTTTCAAAAACCTTCTTATTTCATTGATTTCTTTTTGTATTGTTTTCTGCTAATTTTTCTTGTGTTCTTTATTTTCATTTACTTGCTCTTTTTTCCTAGTTTCTTAAAGTGGATACTTTCATCATTAATTTGAGACCTTTTTCTAAGCATCTAATGATATAAATTTCCATTTAAGCACCGCTATAGCTACATTCCAGAACTTCTGATATGTTGTATTTTCATTCAATTCAGAATGTTTTTCATTAATTCTGGAAAATTCTCAGCCATTTTCTCTTATTACATTGTCCCTCCTTTGTTACTTTTGCTATCTCTATGGCAGTCTATTTGAACCACTCCCTGATGAGTCAGAAAAAGAGCAATTTCTTAATCCTCAGGCATACACTGGAATCCAATTTGCAGCTCCCTTGCGGTTTTTACTGGTAATGCGTAAAGCCCTAGGCTGAGTCCAGAGTCTGGAGACAGGAGATAACTTTATCTTCAAACAGACCAGACCCCAGGAAACAATGTCAAGATGTCATCCCTCAAACCTGCCTATATAAGAAAAAGCTAACCTGAAGTTAGGTGCTTTTGTCTACTCCTCCCACTCCGCCCCCCCACCCCCCCCACCCCCCCCACCCCCCCCACCCCGCAGCCTCTCTGCTGGCGCCTTTCTTCTTTTAGGGCACAGCTCACAGTGGCCCATGTGGGGATTGTACTGGCAACCTTGGTGTTGTTAGCACCACACTCTAACCAACTGAGCTAACAGGCCACCACACACCTTTCTTTTAAAATAAACTTTCTAACTTCTATTCTTTCTGAGTCTGAATGTTTTCATCTGTGAACGACCAGGGGTTAATTCTACACCAGAACACTCCTTTTTATCCCCTTGTTTCTCAACTGCTTTTTTATAATTTTCATCTCATTTTTCTCCCTAAATTTATCTATTAATAGTTTAATCTTAATGACTATATCTTTCATTTCCAAAAAGTCTATTTAGTAATTTTTAAAATATCCTTTCATTTTCCATATTAAACAGAATTGTGTAGTGTCTTACAGGTTATTTCATGTTATGAAAAAGACATGATATTGTCCTATTTGTATATCTGCTTGACCTTTACTTCAGGTGGATTATCTGCCTTGTTTTATAAATTTTGATTGGAACATACCTTTTTGAGCATTGTTTACCCCCTGGAGAATTCTTTTTTTCTTTCTTTTTCCTGTGATACTTCTTGTGACCCAGATTGTGGAAGTTTCCTCCAGAGAGTTTTTTCAAAAATGTTTCAAGTGTTCACGTGCATTTTTATATCTATCTACATTACAATCTTTGTTAGATAATTTCAACATCTCTCTTGTCTCAGTGTTGATGTTTGTTGATTGTCTTTTCTTGATTCTTAAATGTTTCAAGAGTGTTCACGTGCATTTTCATATCTACGTTATAATCTTTGTTAGATAATTTCAAAATCTCTGTCATCTCAGTGTTGATGTTTGTTGATTGTCTTTTCTTGATTCTTAATATGCTGAAATAATTTTAGATTGTATTCTGGACATTTTTAATATGATTTTATGAAACTCTGGGTCTTGTTTAGTCTGCCATTTTGGTGGCACTTCAAATTCTGGTCTACACCAATGTGCTTGTTCCTATTTGTTCTTCAGAGTCCTTAAATAGCTGCTTCATGCATTCTGTCCAGGTTTTATAGCTGCATTCAATGGGAAAGACTGGGTGGAATGTGTTTACTTCGCCTTACCTAGAACCTTCCCTCCAAAGGATCTTACATTTGCTTTGTTCAAAGAACACTAGCTCCTGACCAATTTTTATGTTAATTTCCTGAAATTTAAACCTCAATTTTCAATCCCAAACCTAAATTAGGCACACAGGCCTTAGTTTGAATTCTAAGGTGAGCTGAGCCCAGAACAAAATTCCTTGCTGTCTTCCTGTGCCAGTAGGCAGACTTTTTCTAGTCTGTTCTTTCAATACGAATTTTAGCTGTATACAAGGAGTGGAGTTTTAGTTTCAGTTTCAACTCCCTTTCTACATGGGTCCACCGTTTTTTATCCTATCCCCAAGGGAGTGTGAACGACCCTCACATCAAGCTGTCTGGACAACTGCAGTCATCTGCCTCTCTACCTTACCTTACCCTGCTTTGTTTTGGCAACTGGAGTGCCCTTCTTTTAAATGTGGCTATTCATTAAAATAGTATTTTAAGTTTATGTTTTATCTACCCTTTATAAAGATTTGTAGCAGAAAGAGTTTCAGATTTTCTTGATCGCTGTCTTGTTGAAACAGGTATACTTTCTATAGATATTTCCTTTTGAAAAATCAGCTGATATACACAAAAGCAAAATTGGAGTCCCAAATGAAATAGTAACTCATTTATTGCTAGAATTACTGGAATTTTTTTATATGCACACATACATTATGTCTGTAAATGTGTATTTGTGTTTATGTAACAAGTTTACGTATGTTTTAGATTAGAAACTATTACATCTACATTGAATTAGGATTAAGCGTTCCTATTATCTCTATGACTAGAAAAAACTGCTTTAGAAAAAATATTTTCAGTATGAAATTAATACCGGTGTCACATTATGACTTTCAGATACTATGGAAAGGGTAATTTTAATCTTTGAGGAGAAAAATAAAACCAGAATTGAGGTTTTCCTTTGTTTGGTGTCTTATATTGTCTTGGCATCCAATGCAAAATTGAGTAGGATTCATAGATAAGGAGATTTCCATTTCCTTTTACTTGAAGTGGTTTGTTGTCAGAAACGTGTTCTCCCCTTCTTTCCTGCCAGGAATGAGTAGCGACAGTGATATTGAATGTGACACTGAGAATGAGGAGCAGGAAGAGCACACGAGCATGGGCGGATTTAACGACTCTTTCATGGCACAGCCCCCAGATGAAGGTGCAACACATCTTGTCATTTCACAGAGATTAATAAAACCACCTCTTCTGCTGCTGTTGCTGCTGCTGCTTCTTTTGCTTCTATTTCTGCTTCTGCTGCTTCTCTGCTGCTTCTGCTTCTTTTTCTTTTTTAATTATTGTCATTTGTGAAACAACATTCTGTGGGGTAAACTAAATGGTGAGTACTGGAAAAATCTGGTAGGTAATATTTGGCTGGGCAGACACCTAAATTATGTGAGACTCTAAATGGATGCTACTTATTGGGTGCTTCAGGGGTCTTTGGTACAGCCTGTGACCTCTGAGAATACCTTTTACATTGTAAAGAGTTGGGGGGGAACAAAACAGAAGAATTTTCAACAGAGACCATTTGTGGCCTGCAGTGCCTAAAAATATTTACTATCTGCCCCTTTATAGAAAACGTTGGCTAAACCCTAGGGAGGTTTCAGATGTTTAATTTTAATTTTGTTTTTTCTCAGAGATATTTGTAGCCTAGCTAAAGATAACTTTTTCTGATTTCTTAGAAATGTATGCAGATTATGGAATCATCAATTTTTATTTCTTCTTCCTCCCAAAAGTCTTAGAAAAAAAAAACTCACTGAGAGAAACCCATTGTTAGTATTGTTTGTTTTGTTTTAGGTGTACGACATAATGATTTGATATATATGTGTTTGATTACCACAATAAGTTTAGTTACCATCCATCACCCATTGTTAATATTTTATCCAGATACCTCAATCTGAGCATTCCTCCACAAGATTTCCTGGAATGACAGCATTGTTAGGCTTGTGCTAATTGTCATCTTTATTTCCCTGATGTGCTACTGTGTTTCCCCGAAAATAAGACCTATCCTGAAAATAAGCCCCGGTTAAGATCTCAGCCAGACAGACGCATTTAGTATGCTATGACAATGTTCCAGAAGAAGATGACATGACTGTATTTGAATACATGTAGATTGTTGTACATGAAAAAAGACATCCCCTGAAAATAAGCCCTAATGGAGCAAAAATTAATACAAGACCTGGTCTTATTTTCGGGGAAACACAGTAGTGTCTTTTTCAATACAGAGCAAAGCATTTGATGATTGTTAAGTATTAAAACACTCTTAGTAATTTTCTCTCCTAAAGGAAGCAGCCAAATTTTGGGCAATTTTTTGGAGTGCTGATGGGTTTTTGTAGTGATTAAATTGCATGTGCAATTTAGTTGGCTTTGAAATCCATTTTATGTTTACAAAGTCGGTCTTCAGACTGTACACCATTGTCATTTCCTGTTCCCTCCTTCAGCTGCTTGCACAGTGTGTCCAGGAGGACAAAGTGGGGCAGTGCCGTTCAGCTTCTAATTGTGGGTATCTAGTCCACATTTCCTTTTTTTCCTTTAGTTTCCCCTTGTGTTTCCCCTTGTGTTACACCTGACTCAGATCACAAATTCTCTGACGACAGATTTGTTCATAACCCAGCAAATCTTTATCGCTTAAATAACACACTTGATAAAGTCATTTAAAGACATGGAAAAAATAATACTGGTCTTTTAAAAAATCTTTTGATTTTTTTATCTTAGATACGCATGCCAATTTTCCTGATGGTGAACAAATAGGCCCTGAAGATCTCAGCTTCAGTACTGATGAAAACAGCGGAAGGTAATTTTCAAACCAAGAGAACTGACTTGCAAGCTGTCTTGACTCTGAAATTTGCTGTAGTTGGTGCTCAAATTGTCATTAACCAGATAATCAGATTTGGTCTAATTTTTTCCATCACATCTACCTGAAATAGTAATTCTGAAATTTTAGAAAGTAGCACAATTGTAGTATAAGACATTAGTATACAGAAAAAAATTAATAGTGTGGGAAGAATTCTGTGTAATGTAATGAATAACAGTGTAGTTATTAATTAATGTAGTAAAATAGTATATTTATTAAAAGCCGTTTGCTACAACAGAAGGGCAATTAACTGCCAGAAAATGTACCTAGAGACACTGCATGCGCTCAGTAACCTGCTTGGTGTCAGGGCTCTTCTGTTGGCCAGAGGTTCAGTTGGGTTTCAATGACCACCTTTGTATTTTTTGGTTTTAATCACAGTTTATTATAGTTTCATTAGTGCCTGGAGATTAGTGAACAGAAACATTACGTAGGTGGAGATTCTGCCCTGTAGACACTATATGTGAATAACTGAAGTAACACTAGACTGAATCTTGCAGTATGTTGACTGACTAAAGTTAACTTATTTGTTTTCAAGTGCAGGCACACTGATTAATGGCACATAATCTTTCTGCTGTGTGACTTTTACAAATGTAATTTTAAATGAATTAAATTAATGTGGATTGGTTATGTTCCTGGTCATATGCACACATATAAGATCATTTAAAATTATTTCAATTTTCTGCCTCTTACAAACAACTAAAGTGCAACAAGTATTTCAAACCCTCTTTTCTCCTTTATTTTCATTAGTTGGACATTGATTTCAGTGTCAATACATTTAAAGATCCATACATATTGCACAGTGGTTTACATGAAACTGGTATAAGGTTTACTTTTATACTTGCAATTAGCCCCAAATAATTGCCAAACTTTGCCATTGGGCTCCTGCATTTGAGTTTGAGCTGCTATACTCTTTCTGAAAATCACACTGAAAGCTGACTGAGACTATTGAAAAAGCATGAATATATATACATGTGAGAGGCATCTCATCTGCTTATATTTTACTTAATATTGTTCACTTTTCCATGTCTGATGTCTTGCCGATTGCTGTGATTCATGGTTTGCTTTTGTTCAAAACAGTTTGCACTTTTTGTTAATAAAAACGAACCTGAGAAAATATTATGCCTCTGCAATTTATTAAAAGTGGGACAGAAAGCCCCTGCCTTTTTTTTCCTATTCATAGTACCTGTATGTTATAGAGGCTGTTGAGCTCTGCAAACTGTTAGTAAATGCATGGGAAAGTTAGGAGACTTATTTATAATCTCCATAATATGTATGGTCACTTTTTTCTCAAACATTAGTTGGAAATATTTAAGTACTATAATCATAGGAGAAGTAAAAATTGAGCGTTTTTTAAATTATGACTAACACGTTAGCATTGGCATGCGTTTATATAGTTATTAGGTAGTTTAGCATGCAACGATCTAAAACATTACTAATAAGGTCTTAAAAGCATTTCCTTTGCTATTAGGTGGAAATGTATTCATGTACATTACATTTGATGAGATATTTTTAATCCAGGTTTCTCTTTATCTGTACAGTGTAATGGATGAAACTATAATGCAAAAATTTTGCACGTTTAATGTTGAGAGCAAACAATTGTAAGAATTGATTAGAATTTTTAATGAGGCGCATCAGAATCCATAAACACAAATGTGATTGACACTTTGAATCTCTCACAATTGCCTAGCTGTTTTTTGTCCTGTACAGATTTAATGTAGAGTGCTTTTCCATTGTGCCTTTATAATTCTTTTTATTTTCAAAATGTGGAAAACCACATGTGGTTAAGAACTAAAAGAAGCCGGACAATAGACTATTCAGTTGGGGAAATTAACTTGTAAAAGCATGAGTGAACTAGTCATGAGATTCACTTGAGAGAGAGAGAGAGAGAGAGACAGATATATAGATATATATAGGTAGATATCTATATGTATATCTATATATACACTACCCTTAACTGCGGTTTTGCTTTCCATGGTTTCAGTTACCTGTGGTTTAAAAAGATTAATTGGAAAATCCCAGAAACAATTCACAAATTTGTAATTGCGTAATGAAATCTGGTGCTATCTTGCTCCGTCCCATCCAGGAAGGGAAGCATCCCTTTGGTTCAGCGTATCCACCCTGTATATGCTGCGTGCCCATTAGTCACTTGGTAGCCATCTCGGTTATCAAATTGACTGTCATAGGATCGCAGTGCTTGTGTTCAGGTGAGCCTTTATTTTACTTAATGGCCTCAAAGCACAAGAGTAGTAATACTGGCAATTCGGATATTCCAAAGAGAAGCCATAAAGTGCTTCCTTTAAGTGAAAAGGTGAAAGTTTTCAATAAGGAAAGAAAAAGAAATGTATACTGAGGTTGCTGAGATCTACAGTAAAAACGAATCTTCTATTTGTGAAATTGTGAAGAAGGAAAAAAATTTGTGCTCGTTTTGCCGTCACACCTGAAACGGCAAAAGTTAGGGCCACAGTGGGTAATAAGTGCTTAGTTAAGGTGGAAAAGGCTTTAAGTTTGTGGGTTGAAGACATGAATAGAAAACACGTTCTGATGATGGCTGCATGTTGCACCAGAAAACACTGAACCCATATACAGACTGCCCTTAAAATGAGTGACACCAAGTAGGGGATGTCTACCCACGGTTTTGGGCATCCCCTGGGGATCTTGGAATCCCCCGTGGATAAGGGGGCATTACTGTCATAACCTTTGAGGTATCCCTCTGTGCTTATTGGGAGGGTTTGGTTTTTTTTAAATCATAAATGTTCTTAAGCTTTGCTCTTATTTTTCATAACCTTGTGGTTTTTCAGCCAGTGGATTCCTCAGGTGTCAGTGATATTTGGATCATGGTATACTTGGATCTCAAGTATTTTTCTGGCTTTTCTTATGCTCAGGTTTTGTCTAAAAACAACTAGGACGCTGCCCTTAATTTTAGATGGAGAGTCATTGAGACCCTTTTAAATTAAGTTCCTGTATACCCATTACCCAGCTTCTCCTTTTGTTAACATTTTACAGAACTGTAACTAGAACAGTGATCAAAACTAAAATTAGTCTTGTTTATAGTACTGTTAACTAAACTGCAGAATTTGTTAAGATTTCACCAGTTATTTCAATAATGTCCTTTTTCTGTTCCAGGATCCAATCTAGGATACCACATTGTATTTAGTTGTCGTGTTTCCTTAGTATCTTCCAGTCTGACAGTCCTTGGTCTTTCCTTGTCTTTCATAACCTTGACATTTTTGAAGACAGACAATTACAGTTGACCCTTGAACAACATGGGTTTGAACTGTGCAGGTCTACTTATACGTGGATTTTTTTTTCCCATAAATGTGAGTATACAGTCAGCCTGGGTTTTGCATCTGCATTTTCAACTACAACAGTCTACTGACTGTATGCATTGTTCTGTGCCATTTTATATAAGGGGCTTGAGCAGCCATGATTTTGGTGATGGGGTTGTGGGGGTGGTGGTCCTAGTACTAATTCCCCACAGATAACTAGGGATAACTCTACTTAAGTTTTGGGGAGTCAGAAGTTATGCACAGACTTTCAACTGTGAGAGGTCAGTGCCCCTAACCCGTATGTTGGCTAAGGGTCAACTGTATAGAGTCTTCCTCCGTTTGGGTTTGTCTGATGTCTTCTCATCCTCAGTTGAGGTTACGCGTTGTTGGGAAAGCTACCACAGAGGCCATAAGCCCTTCTGAATGAGTTGTATCAGAAGCTATGGGATGCAGACATCATTGGTGATGTTAATCTTGATTACTTGGTTAAGATGTTGTCTGCCAGGATTCCCCACTATTTACTATTTTTCCCTTTGTAATTACTAAATATTTGGGGCAAATACTTTGAGACTAAGCAAACATTCTGTTTCTGCTCTTAACCACTAATTTTAGCACCCAGAAGTGGATCTTGCCTACGGTAATTAATATTGGCAGTGTTCTAAATGGTGGTTTTCTATTTCCCTGATTTCTTCCACATTTATTAGAATTCTGTAAGGAAAAGTCCCTTCTTCTCCATTTGTTTATTCAGCTACTTATTTATATCAGTGTAGACTCACAGATATTTATTTTATTCTTTGAGTTATGATCTACTGCTGTATTATTTTAAGTTCAGTTTGTTCCAGTTTAGGCTGTTAGAAGCTGTTTCAGCTTGGCCCCTGTGACCTTTTGATATGTTCCATCCTTCTCCTTCCCTCCC
Source organism: Rhinolophus sinicus (assembly GCF_057876585.1). NCBI lineage: Eukaryota > Metazoa > Chordata > Mammalia > Chiroptera > Rhinolophidae > Rhinolophus > Rhinolophus sinicus. The sequence goes on from NC_142512.1 coordinate 29,455,642, forward strand.
TTCCCCGACCCTACAAGATGCTCCAGGCTCATCTTGTATTTTCCGTGCTCTTTTTTTAGACCATGGTATTTAGAAACAAAGATTTGGGTGCTGCTGTGCTTATTGTCACTAGAGTGTCACTGCTTCTAGTCCCTCTCAGTGGAGAGAATAAGAAATGTGTATATACTTTTGCAAACACATCTAAATGTACCGTGTTTCCCTGAAAATAAGACCGAGTCTTATATTAATTTTTGCTCCAAAAGACGTATTAGGGCTTATGTGCAGGGGATGTCATCCTGAAAAATCATGCTAGGGCTTATTTTCCAGTTAGGTCTTATTTTCGGGGGAACTCTGTATCTCTGTTTGTATGTATATGTACACGTTTTAAGAAGAAAAACCATGTGTGTCTATATTGATCCCTACGCCAGTCCAACTCCACAGCACTCATTTTAGCCTTCCCTTTTATTTATTATATCGTTCTTTCTCTAACAGCCTGGCTTTCATTAGCTATAATATACTTACGTGTTCAATCCAATACATAAACCAAGTAGTTTCAGAACCATTGACTTACACCCTTGTGAGAAACAAATTGATCACCTACAGTCCAGTGTTTGTGTACAGCCTTTCAGTATCATGTCAGAACACTTTCCCAATGCTATTTAGGTATTAAGTTATGTTAGTTCTTTTCCTCCCTAGCTGTCTCTTCAGTGTGATGATGTGGTTCATTTGTAATGTAGTTAGATTCATCTGTTATACTCTGCATTCTATCTGCCCACACACATCCTGGTAGATTTTTAAATTTACATATATTAAAATGCAGTTTTTGTGGCATATACAGTTCTGTGGGGTTTGACAAATAGAGTCGTGTTATTTGCCATCATACAGAACAGTGCAATCCTTGGGCTGGCTCTTTATAGGTATACCCCTCCCCACCACCCCCAGCCTCTGGCAACTTCAATCTGTTCTCTGTCCTTTTAGGTTTCCCTTTTCCAGAATGCCTTTTAAATAGAATTACACAATATGTAGCTTTTTGCTTTAGCATAATCCAGTTACGTTTCACCTGTCTTGTGGGAATCAGTACTTTATTCTTCTTTATTGCCGAATAGTATTTCACTGTGTGAATGCACCACAGTTTATTCATTTACCCATTGAAGGACATTTGAGTTATTTCCAGTTTGGGATAATTAAGTTCATAAGTTTTCATTCTCAAGGGTAATACTGTGTTTCCCCGAAAATAAGACCTAGCCAGATAATCAGCTCTAATACATCTTTTGGAGCAAAAATTAATATAAGACCCGGTATTTTATTTTATTTTATATTTTTATATTTTATTTTAATTTAATTATTAAGACCCGGTCTTATATTAATTTTTGCTCCAAAAGATGCATTAGAGCTAATGGTCCAGCTAGGTCTTATTTTCGGGGAAACACGGTATATGCCTTGGAGTGGGATTGCTGGGTATATAATAAGAGAATTTGCTGGCTTTGTCCCTCGTTCTAGGGATATAGCCTCTAAGTGCTTAGAATTTCCTAAGTGATAAGAGTGTATTTATGGTGGGTCCTGACAGCTTATGCTAATGAGATGACTCAGGATGGGGGCTGGCCATGCCAGAGTGACTAATCGTGTGATTAGAGGATTGGGGCTCTGAGTCATGTGACATCAGCCTGAAGAGTTCAGCCTCATTTCTGGTAAGTCAGTCATGCCTACGTAAGGAAACCCCAATAAGAACTTGGCATACTAAAGCTCTGAGGAGCTTCCAGGTTGGCAGTCCTCTGTATTGCTACGCATCCGTGTTTCAGGAGGTACCATGTCCTGATCACAAGGAAGCCGCACAGTGGGCCTGTCCTAGACCTTACCCTGTGTGTGTCTCGTTTTTGCCTGGTTCGGATTTATATCCTTATAAAACTATACTTGTATTTTCCTGAGTTCTGTGAGCTGTTCTAGTGAATTATCAAACCTAAGGGCGGATGATGGGAACTCCCAAATTTGTAGTCAGAAATGAGGGTGGTGGCCTGGGATCCCCAAACCTAGAGCTGGTATCTGCAGTGAGAACAGACTGTGGAGGAGGGACTTTGCCCAGAACCCGGGAAGTTTGGCCTAACAGCAGGTAGTTGGTGTCAGAATCATTGCACTGAGTCGCCTGGTAGGTATTTGCTTAACTTTGTAAGAAACCCCCACTTTACCAGAAGTGCCACTGCCATTTTGTATTCCCAATAGCAACTGAGGGTTCCAATTATATCCATCCCATAAACACTTTGTACTGTATATTTTTAATTTTAGCCATTCTAATGAGTGTGTAGCGATACTCATTTGGCTAATATTTTGTTGAGGATTTTTGCATCTATATTCATGAGGGATATTGGTCTGTAGTTTTGTTGTTGCGGCTTCATCTAATTTGGTATCAGAGTGATGCTGACCTAGTAAAAATGAATCTTTCCCGGAAGAGAATATATAGAATTGGTATTTATTCTTTAAATATTTGATAGAATTTCCCGGTGAAACTATCTGGAAAGAGATTTCTTTTTCTTTCGTGTGTGATTTGGGTATTTATCCTGCTGGGTGTTCTGAGCTTGGATCTATGGTTTGGCGTCTCATTAATTTTGGAAAATTCTCGGCCATTATTTCTTCTGCCCCATTATACAGCAACACTTAGCAAATTTTCTTTTTAAAATGTTCCTAAAGTTTATGAAAACTACTATTTCAGGATTTTATTTTCAGTTCTAAGGGAAGCAGCCTAAATCTCAGCACTAAATAACTTATCTTTCCTTTGAATAAAAAGACAAATGACCAGTGGTTTTAAATTGCTGGGTTTTATTAAGATATTGGCAAAATTTCAACATACTTCTTACCTGAATGAACAGTTTTAATAAATAAAACACGAAGGATCACTCATGATTACAACTGAACTCAGAAGTGAGCGGTAGAGCATAAATTGATAAATTTACTTGGTAAGAAATGATTCACTGCATTCGCTTTACTCCATAGGGAATTCTTTGCAGAGAAATATGAACAAGAGAACAAAGCCTGTCTCACCAAAGAGCACCTAGAGTAAGTTAACGAGGATGCATGTGGATTAATTATATCTAATCATCAAAGTTTATTAGAGTTATTTCCTTTTCCAAACAACTGCTCTGTCAGTCTGGAGTTCCCTATCTTAGTTCATATTTTCTAATTAGTACAATAAATAGTATTCAAAATAGAAGATAAAATGCCACTAGAGGAAGTAACAGTTTTTTCCAACACAGTACCATTTGTCTGGAAAACAGTTGTGTTATAATACTGGTGGTATCTTGTTTTGAGAAAAATCATCTAAGCTATTCACAGGTTAGAACAGAAGAGTGAGCATTTGTCCTTTAATGTCACATGGTTTTAAAAGGTGAGAAAAGTATGTTCTTAACTTTTGCTAATTAATATGCAAAGAACAATTATCCCAAATTATGATGTGACCAAAACTATAGTATCCCCTTTTATGGCCTTGCTTGAGGTGAGAATGATCATTGAGTGAACAAATTATGGAAAACATCAAAATGATAATTTAAGATCACTTTCTTACAAAGCCTTGGCAAGCCTTTGATGGGGAAGGAAGTACTTGAACCCCAGCAGTTTTTTCTGCAAACACTGACCTAACTTTATGCATCATTTTCATCTGCCCATTGGACGTTGCACCTCTTACTGGCATCAGTGGAGTGTGGTTGTCATGAAGACGCTGTACCACCAGCTGACATCCCCATATAAACGTGGTCAGAAGCCGACTCTGACATTGACATTGTTGACATTGTCCTAGGAAAAAAGATGTTACTTTCAAGGATCCTCCTAGTTAAATGCAACCGTAACTTTCATCTTATTAATTCAAGGACAGTAGATGGCACTTCTAGGTAAAGAAAAAGTATATACATATGTGTTTGCACCACTGTCTTTAGTACAGACCTAACTGGGACTGGTAGTCCCAGTGTTTGGTGTGATAATGCTGCTTAACGTGAGATCTCCGTCAACAGTACATACTCATCCAGAAAGTGAACAAAGGAAGCCTTTCAGTTAGGGATTGATTCCCTTTGAAACTCACAGTGAATGTACAAGGAGTTTGTAATGACTTCGCTTGGTGACTTGAAGTCCATTTCCCTAACCGATGCTATACTTTCTTGTTTATATTTATTTTACTATTTCCTATTCTAACGAAACTTTAGCAGGCAAACAAATTGATGCAGATCGTGTTAAATTCAAAAAGGGATACTGCCACTCTTAAAGAGACTGAGTGTAGAACTTTCACCACCACTAAATTACACAATGAGTAAAAGTACAAAACATAATTCACAGACTATACCTCAGCATTAACAGTTAATATGTATTATATACTTTTATATCGGTCTAATATTTTTACAATCACCAGGTAACACCATCATTAAGTACGAGTTACAGAAATGTGTAGAAACCATTAGTTAGAGGGGTACTTATTGCTTACGTCAGCAAGCAGCAAATAAGGGCACAGGCTTTGAACTGAAGGGAACTACTTTCTATCATCAGTGGCATTAAGATATAACACTGCATTTCACAAAGCACTGCTTTTATCTAGTTTCTAGAACCAAGAGCAGCATATATCAGACCAATAACCACTACTTTAATATCTATTAGAGAATTTTAAAGGACTTACCTTACAAATGGTACTTATCTACTCTATAAATATGCATGTGGTGGATGAATGAAAATTTGCTATTTTTTACAATATTGTTTTATAACTTGACCACACTAGAACTACTTTGATTTATTTTCTAGAGGGCTGCTGGTATGAGAATGGAGTTAACACTGCTTATGTAGTCAAACCTACAAGATCCAGACCCTTAAACACGTGGTCTGTGTTCATCCCAATTTCATCCAACCATTTTTCCCCACTGAAAAAACCTATCACTTGTACCCTCTTTCCTTTCACCTTTATTCTGATCAAAAACATCAACTATAAACAACTATAGAAGATCTTTAAAAAATATGTTTAACTGGCTAAATGCTCTGGATTATAATACACCAATACTCTGCTACCTCTGTTTTCTTGTTTCTTTAGATAATTTGATTCGAAACTGACACTGCACCTGACGGGTTTGTTTACAAGATCTGGGCTTCAGGAAATGAAAGATGTGAGTGAGGTCCGTGTGGGGGTAAAGGAAAGCACTGGGTGGTGAAGATTCTGGCACTGTAGTTGGGGCCATGTTCACTCCCTCCTTTTCAGTCGTGTGTCACAAGACTTGAGAAAACAAATACTGAAAATCTACTTACATCCAAATTTTTAAAATAAAATCCATAGATGAATGACCTGATCCTTGCTAAAGTGAGGCTGTTTTTACTTATTGGACATAGATGTACTGGCACCCAAAATATGTTACAGTCCTCTATGTTTTTAAAATCCAGGAATTTTAGTCCTCCATTATGGATCTGGGGAACATAAATTGTATTATTACATTAAAACATGATTAGGCAGTGGACATTTCTTGGCAAGAGCACTTAGTCCCTTGCTAGTATGAATGACCGAGCACTATAGCAGGTACCTCCTGTCCACTGGCAGGGCTGGTCCGTGGCTGACGGGGGGAGGGTGAAATGTCACGTGGACACATTCCTGATTCTCAGAATCAGAGGCTGCTTCACTGAATGAACCTGATTGTTAGTTTATTTGCTGTCTTTAGTTGAAGATACGCTTCTGGCTTGAAACTGCAGGAATGGCAAAAAGCAGACAATTTAAAAATATCAAATACAAATAAGTACTGAAATGAGAAACATGTCCTATCTGCAATCTGAAGTTGCACGGAGCAGGACTCGGGGGCGTTCTCCATTCATAACTAAGCAGACCTTAGTCTGAGTATAACCTGCACTCCCCTGTACGCTTGGCCTCTGGGCTCCCTTTAGTCAGTACTTGCAGTCTCTTCACACCTATTCCTTTATTCCCTTGGGGGAAACAGTTTTAGAGAGGTCAAAACTAGTATTTTTCATTCTCCAAAACCACTTTTTATAGTAGCATATGCCTTTGCTGTCTGTGACCTTAAAAAAGGCAGAAAAAAACATAAATATTACTTTTCTTTTTAAATGGCAACTTGATTCTAGTATATTTATACCTTACATAATCTCCATTAAACAGATGAAGGTACAGTGAAAAACATGTTAGCATCCTAGGTTAAAACCAGTTGTCAGCGATCTTCTAAAATTACAAATAATAAAAATTCTGCCGAAAGCACCATAGCAGGTTATGAAACTCCCAAATAGCTACAGCCCTAGGAAATACTTTTACATTCAAAAAATTTTCATAGTCTTTTATGTTACAGAAAAAAAACTCAGTAAATCTTTATGACTGTATGCTGCCTCACAAGTCTGAGAATATGACATTTTTACACTAGGTTTCTACTTTCATTGTTACCAGTTAAAACCCATATGGCTTTTAGTCTTTCATTTACCAACCAGAAAAAGGGGGGGAGGCATTTCCCTCCCCAGTCTTTTAAGGAACATTCCCCAACTAAATCTAATTCTGCATTACGCTTTCCATAGCTATATTAGGCACATCAGACCAGATTTCAACTGCATTGAGATTTTTCAACACTATATATCCTGACTAAAATAACTAACTCGCAAGCTTCCACTAGTGACGTGGGGTGGGGGTTGTATGTAGGTGTAGAGCTACATCACAGGGATCAGTTGTATAATTTTGCTAGTGAAACCGCCAATTATTTTCTTTAGATTGAAAACACTGTATTTTGAGTTTCCTAGAGATCTATTTACATTTAAGAATTGAGCCATCCATGTCTTCGTAATGAAGCACATAGATTTCAGAAATGTCTACCTTGTTCTACTCTGATAGTGGTGTTTTTATGGGGGGGCGGGAGCTAGCTAGCCTACTTTAAAGAGAATTATTATATTTTACAGCTCTGGGGAAGGTCTGGGTATGGAATATCATTGCTCTTTCTGAGTTTCCTCATCATGTTTTCACTATACTCTTTCCAACTATTTTGCCTCCATGGCAGAGAACTTCTTAACATCCTATTTCTCTTCCCACTTCGAATAAGTGAAGCCAGGCTGGTGCCTACTTTGTGGGAAGGCTCTTGAGCAGAGAGAAATGCATTAAACTTTGGATTAAACCTGAATCTGTGCCGCCTCTTTGAGTAGTGGTAGCGTAAATGAGATAATCTAGAAACTCTCTTTCCCAGTAATTTGAACTGTTCATTTTCCAACCTAGAACAGACAGGAGACAAGCTCTCCATTCTGTGCATCTGCTGCCCTGTTGAACCCAAATTAAAGGAAGAGGGAAACATTCTAGCACCACTCCGTTCAGGCAATGATGATTGAGCTGATTTTTTCTCCATTATTAGCTCATTAATAAGATTTGCTTTCTTTGGTGCACCCGGGCTAAACATCTCAACTGGTGGCAAAAACTGAGCACTTTGAGGTTTGCTTGCTTCTATTTGTGTGAGATCTAGGTAGCCTGGGTCCTCCAGCACGTTGGTTTGGGACCCTGGGCTCAGGCTAGTTCTATCAGTGAATGAATCCACACGCCCGTCATAGCCTAGATCGGCTGGTGCTGAGCACTGGTGCTGAGGCCAAGGGCGTTTGCTCTCTCCATGATTCTCCTTATCATCCCCACCATCTTCTTGCCCTCCTTGAAAAGAGTTCTCTGTCCAATCTGATTCCTCACTAACATTTACAGCTTTGTTCATGTCCCTCAGGAATACCACAATAACAGTGATATTATCACTTGACCCAGCATCACGAGCTGACGCCACTAATTTGTGGGCGACCATGCTACTGTCTCCATTATTCTCCTTCAGGTGGTCAGACACGACCTTCACTGCCTCGTCAGGGTTCACGGTGTCATAGAAGCCATCACAGGCCAGAATGAGGTAGTCTTCTGTTCCATCCAAAACAGTAGAGGCAGAATCAGCATCCCCACAGATGTATGGCTTATGTTCAGCATCTCCTGTGGGAATTAGAAGGTAGGTCAGAGTTTGATTTCACTTGCATGTAAGAATGTTTATGGCCAATGCTAAGACTCTGATCACAATCTGCTGAATTGTGATATGAATTTATAAGAAAGAATTTATAAGCTAGTTGTTGATAAACCACTTGAATTCTCTGCTAATCAGAAGCTGCTCACTCCATACTCGCAGTTAAATAATTGCCATTCACTGGACTTAATTTCTTATCTAGTTTAGACTCTGAATCTTGTGCCTGAAGCTATGACTTAGGCTTAGCTGAGCAAGGCAACGAATGTCAAATCTAAATTTGTTACTGTACGGAAAAATCCAATTCTACGTAGGAAAACCTTGTTGATTTAGTAGCTCTGTTCTTTTACTGGTGGTTAGGTTTGATTTGAGATTTGAGAACGAGTCCACATTGAAAAACCAAAGTTCTGATCACTCTCTTCATTAAACACTTAATTTGTGTTCTGCCCTGTGTAGAAATCAGTAGCTTCATGCTATGAGCACAGAGGAAGGTTTGAGTTACAAGGGGTTTTTAAAAATCAAGTCCAAATCCCTCAAGCCAGGAAAAGTCATCCCAAGCCTCTGACAAGGTAACTAGAATGTTAGTCTCTTGGTTCCCAGTCCTGTTTGCTTTTCATTTTTTAAATGCTGCTTTGCATACTACTTGTAGAGAACAGTCAGAAAGTGTATGATCATTTTTCTTGTCTTCAGGGACTACCATATTCTTGCTTTCTTCTATGTCTCTGATCTTCTGTTTTTATTGCTGTTGTTCATTCTCCATTTGTGAACAACTGTGAGAACCCCCCTCGCCCCAAGCCCTACTGGGCCTTTATTTCTCTCTTTCCTTGCTTAGCTCATCCACTTACAGAATGACATTTGAGCTGGGCCTTGAAAGATCGTTAGTTGTCACCTGACAGAGTTGAGGGAACAGAATTAGCAAAGACAGAGAGGCAACTGTTAGGCAATAATGTGTAGTTGAATATAGCGTGCTTGGAGTAGAGATGGACTGGAGACATCAGTACCACAAGCTAGGTTTCTGTCACCAGACTACTAAAATCGTCCATCATCTACAGTGCATATTGGAGCTTTCAGATCCAGTGCACTTCCAAATCCATTCATTTTCTTTTAGGTATTTGGTGAAAGCCTAGCAAAAGGGTCTTCAGCCATTGGGTAGCCAAATAGCTTATTACTACAACAGGGACACTCATTTACTTCTTTACATAAAAAACACAGACTATTAAGCAATAATTCCTAGATTAGGGTATCATAACTCGTCGGTAAACAATAGTTTTTAAAAATGTACAAGGTGATTTATCATTTGTAAAGTAGTGGCATGGAGCTTAGCGGTTAAGGATGCCAGTACTAGAGTCAGAGAGTCAGACGCCTGCGTCCAAATCCTAGCACTGGTTAGAAACCCTCATAGTTACTGTGCTTTCCATTGCACTAAGACGGAACGTTCTGACCAGGGGAAAATAAAAAGTGAAGATAAATATTCTTAAGTGATCTGGCTGTATTATCCCTGTTTCTAGTATGTGTTCCAGGTTCTCTCCTACCCAAGTAAGATTCTCTCTAACATTTCCCATCCCTGTTTAATCCTCAGATAGGCTCAGAAAGCTCAGGAACCCTGTGGATAAGTGCCAGCGCCAGTGTGGGCTAAGTGTCCTACCCAGCAGGTTGTATGATGGGACACCCTGAACCATAGATACTTAACATATTTACCTGTGTTAGTTTCTCTATAAGGTAAGAAACTCTTTCTCATGCAGTAGCCAGAACCATCTTCCTCAAGCTTGGTTTTGATTTTGTCAACTCCACTTTATGATACCTTTTAATTAGCCTGTGAAAGCTAATTAAACTGCCAGTCATGGCCTTCAGTGGCCTCCACAATCCACTTTACAAATTTCTCCATCCCCTGCTCTGACTGTATTATTATCATCATCATTATTTTCTGAATTCCAGCTCTAAAAATAAATGTGATCTGAGTCATACTGTTCCCAAAAATCTTGTTTTAGTGCTTCAATTAAAAGTCTACTGCAACTGTTAGTTTAGAACAGAACATACAAAGATTCGCACAGAGAAAACGCTGCCAGAATTCTGGCTTTTCACCTGCTCTACTGTTGGATGTCAGATTCATGACATTTCGCCCCCAAATTTGGTAGGAGGGCGTGATTACCCACTTCATGGTAGAAACGGCAACATCCTTTTGTCTTCAACCTCCTCTCCCCATATGCTAGGAAACATACCATGCTTTTGTCAGCTTTGGATCATAAATCTGAAGGGCTCATGGGGAGACACATTTTAAAATCTTTTCATTTCTAAAGCTTTAAGTGTCATTTTTTTCTATGTAGAGTTGAACTCTGCTTAGGAGTCCTTTTGCATGTCCCTATTCCGTGAGCTTTCTAAGTCTCACATTGTTCAACTTTCCCCTTCCAAGTTACTGGATTTCAGGAGATGGCCTAATTTCCTACTTCAAAGAAAATTAAGTTTATCAGACCTGAAGTCCCTCAATTCCTCCCCAACCCCCCATTTCTTCTTCTTTTCATCTGTAGAGATTCACCTATATCAGCTACCGTTTTCTCAGAGAAAGAGGTGTCGTTTCCATTCTCAAAGCTAACCTGTGCTGTTGGACCTGTCTCTCTAGGGCTCTGGCTTCTCTCTCATCTTCAATTTCTCTTCTGCTTCTTTCTTCTTTTATCCTACAAACATGGTCTGATCTAAAATCTCATCCTAAAACAGTAAAAGTAACCCTTTCCCAAATCGGCTTTTCCCTCAAGCCACCACACTATTTCCCTGCACCACCAAATTGTCTAAGAAACCAAATCTACATGTGCTGCTGTGTTTTCCCTCACCTGATTGTTTTCTTGTTTTTCCACCTATGAAGCCAAAACACTTCTCTCAAATGTTACCGATTATATAGTAAGTCTTTGCTTAATGTCCTCAATACGTTCTTTGACTTTGAGTGAAACAACATAAAATGAAACCAGTTTACCACAAGCTTGACAAGAGTTAGGTTCCTACAGCATCTCATCAATGTTAATAATGACAAGATGGTGAACGAAACATTTTTCAAGGACCTGTCGTGTTTCCTGTTTTCAAAATTTCAGGTCTTTTTTAACCCACTTTTCACTTGACCCCTGCAGCACTTGACCTTGCTGACTACTTACTCCTAGAAGCCCGTTTCCCCTAGCACCCGTGATACACTGCTTCTATAACTGATGCCTTTTCTGTCTTCTTCACTGGCTCCTTCACTTAATAGCACTAACAATTACTGTGTGCTAAGACTGGCAGGCAGCGTGCTAAGTGTGGTGCATGTACATACCATTTAATACAAAAACTCCATGAATTAAGTGCTGTTACTATTCATACTTTACAAAGGAACAAATAGACACAGCGAAGTTAAGTAAACTTTCCAAGCCCCACAACTTGTAAAATGGTAGATCCAAGATACAAACCCAGAAAGCATGACTTCGTTTTGTTATTCTACCTTAAATTTGAGCCTCATCCTTGGTCTGTCCCTCTTCACACTGCATATTCTTCCTGGGCAACGTCATCCGTGCCTATAGTTTCACAGGTCGCTAATATTATTGCCCAGACTGGATGAGTTCTCAAATCTCTAGCTACACCTCAGAACTCTCTGCTAAGCTCCAGATCTGTATTTCCAACTGCATATAAATGATCTCTTCCAAGACATCCCACAAGTACCTGGAATATAAAATAGGTCCAAAATGAACTCATTATCTGCCCTTCCCACACCCAAAGTTGCTGCTGCTTTATTACAAATGCTTTATCATCTTCAGTCACACAAGTCAGAAACCTGGAAGTTAGTTTTCCTCTTCCCCCACAGCCGTCATTTCTGTCTCATCAATTTATCCCCTCTCCTCTGTATCCTGTTTAGCTGTCCTCTGTAACACACTGGATCACCAGCCTCCTGAATTACCGCTCATCTAGGCTTTCTACTCCAGTCTGTCTTCCATATGCCATCATTACAAATACCTTACAAATACAAACCTGATGACAAAAGTCCTTCTGCTCCTTCACCCGGGAAAGCCCCGCACAGCCTGACACCCACACTTCCCTCGTGTCACTCCCACCCACTGCCCCCGCCTCCTGGATGGGCTGCTGTTCCTGAAACACCATGTACTCTTTCAGGTGCCCGTGGGTTTGTGTTCCCCTATACCAGTAATTTCCTCCCTGAACACTATCCTCCATATCCAACTCCAAAGTCACTTCCTCTGTGAAGTCTGCCTTATTCTCTTAGATTGTCACTTATTCAAGGGCATTCTTCCCCTGCTGTAGTTTCCCCTTGTGTTGTATTTTTAGAAACAAGAAAAAGAAAGTGTCCTCTAGTAAAGCTGGTTCTGTAACAGGCATTAAAGATCCCTCTCAGTACTCTGACAAAGACAGGCAGATCAAGAGGAAGAGGTCTTTGGCTGGAATTGTCAAAAACTAATTCTGTATGGAGGGATGTTTTAGAAGTGGGAAGTATCCCCTATATGGCCTCATTCCAGAGTTCTTAGTAACTCCCTCAGTCATAAGGTAGAGCCCACTTGCAGTTTTTCAGGAGGCATTTGCAGAATTTTTCTTTCTCTCAGCCTTCAGCGGCTCACATTTGGGCCACTTCACAGCTTGTAGGCACCTTACCAAAGGGCAGGAGGAGCTCACATCAGTGGTGAAACAATCAGTCCCCTGAGATTTTGTTAATGTTCTAGAATTTTGGGGGTAATGATAAGCAAAATTTGGAGATCAGATGTGAATTCCATTTATCCATGTTATCCCTGTACCAAACTGCTTCATTCCATTAGGAGGCAGTGACTAAGAACTGCAGTAGAAATGCATAGCTCCCATTAGACACACACATAGATTTACTTTTTAAAAAAACCAGAAAATGAAGCTAAGCCATGAAGCCTAAAATAATAAGCCCAGGTGCCAAAGTGAAAGAAAGACAGAAATAGGACAACTCTTTGAACTTGAACTTGGTCCAATCAACTTAGCTGTTTACTCTCTCAAGGTTTAGACAGAGTTTTGTTAACTTTCCACTTCTATTTAAGAATTTAGGTCCCAGGGAGCAGATTCTTTGAAACCCAGGGTTGTCTAGCAAATTATTATATTGCTTATATGGAAAGTTATTTTCATCTAAAAAGCACAATGTTTTTCCTATCAATTTGTTTTCTGTTGTTTATATCATTTTAGAATTCATTGAAAAATATTGAAAGATATACGCAAGGTAAAATATGTGGGGGAGCCTTCCATTCTCTGGAAATTACTGACTTAAACTAAATATGAACCAAAATGGAATGAAGTGAGGATCACTGTGGTTTTAAGCAGATGTGTGTACCAAAGATCAAAGGTTTCCATTTAAAAAAAAAGATAGAAACTAGTAAGTTCTGCATTTCTCAATATAGTTCCCTTTTAAAATGGAACTTAAGTATATAAATGAGTAGGTTAATTAAATAATTAAAAGAGGCATCATCCAACTGTTATTTTAAATAATAAGAACACTGATAATATAAATTATCATCACAGGGTCCCTTCTATCAGAGTTAATATAAGACAATGAGCCAGAAGAGAACAGTTTTAGAGAAACAAAAATAATTGGTTTTTCCTACCAATAGCTCTGGAGACAGACAGACTTCCATTCACCCTCCAGGCACCAAACCAGACTACACAACCTCCAAGGGCTTCAATTCGCTGCTTTTCATCCTAAACGGCAATGCAATAAAAGAAGCAAATAATTAGATTCAGGATTTATTCATCTCCTTTAACAGTAAACAACATATAATACTCATCAGCTTCTCTTTATTTCTCTTTTGGAAGGTGGGCATGGTTGTGAGATAATAGTGATAATTATGGTAAATAAGTGAATCTTAATTAACTAGAAAACCATGTTTGTGGGACAGACCATACTTACCTCCCTGTCCGGTTTGTGTGGCTTCATTAGTTCAACAGCTTGGCCCCTTCTCACAAGCATAACCTGGGAATCACCCACCCAGGCCACATGCAGCACGTTGCCTCTGATAAACGTCACCACCCCTGTGGTCCCACATCTTAAGCTCTGGAAATAGTTTAAATACAACTAGAGTCAGTAACAATAAATAGATATCAAATTCTCATTGAAAAGCAATTTATAGTTGATACAGACATTTCAGTTGGGAGCTAGACTATTACCTCAATTTCACAAATAAACAGCAATTCCTATTCAAATTTCTCATTTTATGTGCATGTATGTATGTATGTGTGCACACAGAGACCCAATTTGATCTGTGACATGCAAGATGGTGATGATTATTAATTCCATTTTATATACAGGTAAGAAAACTATGGCAGGTTATGTGACTTGTCCAAGGGCAGATAACCGGTTAGTACATAAAAGAGAAATGAAATTCTTTTTCCTCCCAGTCCAGTGCTGATTCCATTATAGCAACCCTAAGAGTACAGATTACCATATTCTGGTCTCTGTTTTGTTACTGACCTACTGTATGTCTCGGAGGAGAGTCCTAGCTTTACAAAATAATATATATAGCATCTGACTGCTACATAAATGCTCCCATTCTCTGGATATTAAGAGAGGAGCTAAGAGATAACATACATTCCCTGGAGTGGTAAGATACTTATTTATACCTCAAACAAAAGAACTCCTCTACAATAATTTTAGGGGCCTTTGCTTTTGGAACATTGCATAAAGAACTAACAGCCTGGAATTTCACTCCAATAGCCCAGTCCACTGTGTTTGATACTAATATACTTAGATGACGTCTCCATTTGACATGAGTCACCACCAAATGAGCATGACTTTCTGTTACTAAGGACTTAGCCTAAATTAGAACCAATGCTTTGAGGGTAGTAAAAGGCCCCTTGTAGCCAATGAGAAAAACAACTTCTCATTTTCCCTGTATAGGGATAGTTTGTTATAAATCCTCACCCACCAATAAAATGTCTTCCCACACAGACTGTTCAGAAACTCAGCCCTCTGGAACACATGATAAAGACACTTCAGTGCATATGCCCTGGAGAGAACAGGAGGCAGGGCTGCTACACAACAGGAATAGCTACTTTTCTTCCCAGCAGTGAGCAGCACATGGGCGCACGAGGAGGAAAGTAACTGCTGAGACAAACCTAAATTATTCAAGAGAACTATTGGCAGGACTGAGGGACACTAGGATCACTGGCCAAGCAAAGGAGGTGACATGGTCAGAAAAGCCATAATTTTGAGAACACAGGAAAAGGGATAGAGGATGAAGAAGACACGTGGTTCTCTTAGTTTCACGTTGGTGATTACAGGTCACCTCACGGGCCAGCTCTTGTCCTCAGAATGATGACAGCCAGCAGCTCCATGGCAGATGGCCAAGCAGTGCTGGCCCTCAAGAGACTGGATGGTCTGATGTAAAAATTGTATTTTATTTTCTAGCCCCACCGCTGTATGTAGACCTTCGTGGTTTCTGTTGTTGGATTTGCATATTCATCTAAACTTGGGGTGCGGATGGGGAGATATGGAATATTTCTCTTGCTTAATACCAAATAGTTATGAATTATTGTTTCATTAATTCTAAGCCCCACTACTACATAACTATGAGATCAAAGGAATGGATTAAAATGATTACCCTGTCCTCTCCAAGTCCTTTTCAAAAGAGTTAATGTTTCGGTCATAGCAGAGGAGTCTGATTTTCTGTGTGTATATAATTCTGTAATTATTCTTAAAAATTAAAAATTATTCTCTTTCTATTGGCCCCCAGTTAGAAATGAATATAGAGTACTATAATTATGTACCAATATCAGAATGATAATTAGATTAAAATTTTTACTTCTAGATCTTCATATAGAACTCCTGTCATTCATTCAAAGTAAAAACCTTAAGCCTGATTAACCTTAATAAATTAGGACATGAGCTCGGACTTTTCTTCCTGTTAAAAGAAAATCAGTTCAGGGATCATCTAAGGATTCACTCTCTCCAAGCAAATTTTCCCTCAAGAGAGACAGAAAAACACTGCCAACCATTTAAAACCAAATGTATGGGAGTAATCCCAGCTTCTGTTTCTTTTTTAGACCATTGTTTTAATCACCATATTCAGATTTTATCACCAGAAATCTGCTTAGAGAGATGGTCCTGGTGTGAACCTGACAGGCAATGGTAAATAAGAAAGATAAAACTCACCTGCCAGGTCCATCAATGGATTGCCTTTCTAGAAAATTATAGCTTAGGAGTTTCTATACTGTACATCATATCACCCCACCAAAACTCTTCCTGAAAACAGAATTAGAACTACAACAGAATCCAGTACTATGGGTCAAGAATACAATTTGGAAGAGAACTTTAATGAATGCCTGCCCAAAATAGCCCTTTAACCACAGATCAAGGCAAGCTCCGCCAGTGCATTCATGGCTACAATTCATGAGGAAATGAAAATGCATACCTCCCTGGCTGCTTTCTGCACAAAGCGCTCATCAGTGACCCGGAAGGCCCGGCACAGGGCCTCAGCAGGGTCGTGGGGGAACATCTCCTGGCGTACTAAGTTAACGTGCAGGTGAACGGAGGCATAGATGGCAGCATCCACTCCCCCATGGCCATCAAACACGGCAAAGTAAGCTTGTTCTTCCTGGTCCTGTTGACAGAAGCAGAAACAGTTACGGGAGTTCGGCACAGCATGATGCAAATGAGCCAGTGCCTGTGCTGCGTCCATCCTCCTCCACTGCATTTGTCACCCAGAGAGTGAGACTAAATCTTTCCCTTTTCTGACGTGCCTCATCAGCTGCTAAAATATCTGCAATACTAGGACACCTGTTTACACACCAGAACACGAACACCTCATGCCCAAGAAGCTCAGGCTGAGGTGCCCTCTCTGAAAGCTGTTGTCTTGTACCATGGAAACCGCCCACATACATTTGCTTCAAAATTGCTGCTACAATTTTGAGGGGAGAGGGAGAAAAGAGAAATTAGGAGCAATTGAACAACAGCTGTTATGGATTGAGTATTTTTTTCCAAAAAAAAAAAAGTATTTTAGTAAAATTAGAAACGGAGAACAAAAGGAAATAATTGGCCTTCCAGCACAAGGCCAATTATGTTAGGTTGTTTAAAATACAGAGAGATCATGAAAACGTACCCAGACTTCTGAACTAGAATATCTCCTTCATAAGTTATTCATGGTCGCATTGAATCCTCACCGTAAATAACAGTCTCAACTGGTTAGCAAAACTTGAACCCCATCAGATGTCCAAATGCCCTGAACCACTTTACGTTGTCCCTCATCCAGAGTTAGCTTCCCATTTCCTTGCCCACCCACTGCCTGAAGTTCTAAAACAACTGCCAGAAGGGTCTTCCAAACCTGTGCTCTGTCCTGACAAAGGAAGCCTAATCACAAGAGTACATTAAAACCATCAGTAGTTTGCTTCTTCACTTTCCGCCTAAGTGTTTAAATCACAGAGCTAACTCATGTAGGAGACCTGTAGCTCACTGAACTCTCACCGAGTCCTGGACTCCCTTAGGCAACTCTGGAATGACTTTGTCTTTGACATTCTTTAGGCTCTAGGAGCTCAGATGAGTCCAGGTCCTGTCATTCACAGTAAATCAAACATACAAAACAAATCATACAATCTTCATGTGCTTGTTTTCCCTTCTGTTAGGTAGTGATAAGTTACTATCTCATGGGGATTTGGTAGGACTACTAAAACAACAGGTATATTTGTGCTTCAAAAAAGTTCTTTTAAAGGGTATACTACATTTACAAAAGTACTACATATAAATGTCCATAGAGTAATGATAATATCCAAATATTATGAAATCTATATCTAATCTATAACTAGTTAATTCAACAATTTAATCAACACCATCTATATATAATGCCATCAGAGATTAACTGATTAAAGTATCTAGGAAAAAGTCCTGACATGTAGAATTTCTTCTGTACTGAAGTAGTACTCATTTTTAACTCAATTGGCAGAACAAGGGTAAAATGGAAAAACCGCATATACAAGCAGTTTTTAAATGATGAGTAAGCTGTTGTGGGATTATCAAAAAAGGGAGGGGGTAATATCTCTGGGGGTGTGTGTGAATATAACTAAACAATGTGAGATTGGTGGGGAGATTTCTTAATATAGCATCAGAAGAAACAGAAGGGAGCCAAATGGATCTCTTTAAATAGTATAGCTTAAAAAAAACAAACACATTTTCCCTGTTATAAATATAATGTATGCGTGTATGTATCAATTATAATCCCACCCTCCACAGACAACCAGTCATATTTCTATACATACAGATTTTTAAATAAAATTAGGATCATACTTGTACATAGAATTTTATATCCTGCTTCTTGTCATTTATTATATTAGCATTTCCCCTGTCATTAAGTATTACCCAAAGACATAACTTTAAATGGGTATGTACCATACATCTTAATGAGCATATCATAGTTACCATTCCCTATAGATAATGATTTAGATTTCTAATTTTTTATTACTGACAATGTTGTGTAAAATATTTATGTAAAACAAAACATATAGGTAAGACTTTTCTGCATTTCTGTTTCTTATAAAATTAAAAGTGAAATTACCATATCAAGGGGTGTGTCAATTTACAAGGTTCTAAGTATGTGTTGCCAAACTGCCCTCAAAGCCTGTTTCACTATAGCCAGGTGCTCCTTTCTGAATTCGGCCTCTCGACTGATTTTGAGGCAAAAATGAAAACCAACCAAGTCAACAAATGGCCATGATGCCCTCAAACCTGAGTATAATCTTCAAATGGGTGTAATGATACAAGGATTATCACGTAAAAGCCTTTTGGGTGATATTTGCGTGGGCAAGATAACATTTGGAAACGTATCACCTGATCTATCTTTGTAAAATAATCGCCAGTTACCAACCCACCATCACTGCTTATCAGACCTTAACAGTCAGCTAAAATTAAAATTTAGCTTTTAAATAAAGGAAATACTGTGCTCTGTAGAAATTACTGCATTGTAATTTTTAAGTTATGGACTTGAGTGAAGAGGCAAGTGACAGGCAAAGGAAACAAACCTACCTCTGTTTGCATTAACATAATACACTTAATAGAAAGAAAAGAGGATGATAACAAGAAAATGGTTATTAAGTTGACAAGGCTCATATGATCCAATTTGTCAGTCACAGAGATTCATGAAATGCAATTCCAGCTGCTTTCCTATCTCAGAAACCAAGACATTAAAAAAAAAACACAAAAAAAAAAAACACATGAAACCAGAAAACTCTCAGTCTCAGATTCTTTCTTTTGTTTTTGTTTTGTGTTGGTTGCTTCAGCAAAATAGAAATGTGGGAATTTCATAAATACCATTTGATTATACTATCAAAGTAGTTTCCTTTAAAAAAACAGCTTTGTTAAGATACAACAGATTTCTTTTTGGCTTGTGTGTTTATAGAATAGCTCTGGAAGGTTACACAAGAAACTGTTAGTTCCCTTGCCCTCATGCAGGACAACCGAGTGAGAGACAAGGATGAGAGTTTATTTTCCAGTTCTAAACCACACATTACCTATGCAAATAACAGACAGGTTCCTCTCCTTTTGTCTGATCACAACACCTGTGCCACCGTGCCCTTAAGTCCCATTCCAGCCTCTCCAAACTGCTAGAAGTACACTACAAGTTTTCCTGTTAGCAAATAGGACCAGGAAGGTGTTGGTTTTGCTTTTTAAATCTCATTGACTCTTCAGAAGTGCCCTTTACCTCTAGGTTGAAGAGCATATTAAAGTCAGGAATGCAGACATGTTTGTCCTCCATTTTCCTGCGCATGTTTTTGATGGCATGGATGGATGTCTCGTAATAAAGCTGGGGTCTCCTGCGGAGAGGGAAGTCTTTCACCCAGCTGCAGCAAATCTCGTGCAGTTTGCTGAACACAGAACGGGCCAATTTCACTGTCTCAATCTCTGAAAGAAACACAGAACCCCCAATGAAGAGCCTTGTAAAAACTGCTTTTCACTTGCACGATTGGTAAAGACAGAAGTAGGTCACATTAGTCAAGCTCCTTCTTAAAGGAAGAAATTCCCCCTTCTCAAGAGAAATGAAATGTTGATTCTGGAGAGAGAAAATGACAACCTATCTAACAGAAAAATCATCAGCCAGCAGCTGCAACTTAGATAATCCTTATGTCCTAAGGAGAAAAACCTCCAGTCAGGGCTGGATTTCTTCTCGCCTGTGAAGTGCTCAGGCCACTACTATCTAGTTCAGAGTGCTGGTTACCTTCGGGTTGGCGGCCACGGTTACTGGGAGAGCCAGCCCCCTATGCTTGGAATGAATGAAATATGAACAGTGGTTATCCAGTTAATTGGAATATGAAAGGCCTATGAAAAAAGATTATTTATTTACAAACTACAGGAAAAAGAAGAGTTTGCCTTGATTACACATTTGTCTGTGTCTCACTTTCTTCCTTACCTCTACCTCCTCCGAGTTCCCCAACTTTTCTCTCCCGTACGTGATCATAATTTAGAGGTAAATTTTATTTGATGTACTTTTAATTAATGTTTTAGGCAGTAACTTAAATAGTTTAGCAAATGGGTTAAGACTTTTGTATTTCTCTAAGGAAAACAAGTACTTAAATTCTATGTGTGTAACCCTATATAGAAAAAAAAGATGGCAATCAGAGGATTCTTTACCCTAGACTATTTAAATCTGCTACATGACCTGTTAAGTGGAGTAGCCTGGGTGACTTCTGGGGCTGACTTGCATCCATCAGAGGATGGGCAGATGTTGAAAGCCTTTCAAGCAACACTAAATAGTACCAACCAGACTATCATCTCCAGTCAAGTTGTCCTTTACTCAAGTTGCAGCTATTGAAATATCCAAAGGGAGATTATGTTTTCTTAGGACGGTATTTAGAGGTTCCTCCTACATCCCAGGTAAAAAAAAAATTAGAATTTTTTAAAACTTTACTAAGATACAGCATGACAGCCTGAGAAAATGTGTGCCAGATGGGAAATGGCTTTGCGTGCCTCCTCTGATCTAGAACACAAATCCCAAAGAAGAGAATGTGTTCTAGAACAGCCTGGGAACTTAGATTCTCATTTTGTATTCCTCGCCCTGCCATTGCCTTAATCTGTGACTACATTTACCTGTTTTCTTATTCAAAATTCTTTTTAAAATGACTATGTTCAGAAAACTGATCTCAAGGTTTTTGTTGCTTTTTTTCTCATTTACAGGGTAGTAAACCATGTTTTGTGGCTTTGTCCCTTTGACATTTTTATATGAAAAAGTTCAAAGAGCAAATAAAATCTGAGGAGGTGTGTAAAAGAGGGAAACTGAGGCCAGTAAACAACCCAACATTTTGATTGTTTTGAGCAATTCCAGTCTTTGTTTTAAAGCATCAGTTACCAGAGACTGTCTCTTTCAGCCAGCAATTACCTGTTTGTATCACTCCACCCCTATGGTCTCTGCAGCAGTAGAGTCACCCAAATGTAGACCCTGCATTTGTCTGCATTGGACTCAATCACAACAGAGGACTGCAAAACAAGTGAATTCAGAAACTCTGAGGGAGAATGGGGTGGGATGAAACAACTGATACTATCAGTATAGTTCCTAGATTTCCAGATAATAATATAAACCACTGTATCATTCTTTGGTTTGTATATTACTCTTAGTATATAGACTTGGACTGTCCAATAAGGTAGCTTCCTAGGTTTAATGTGTTATTTGCCACCCAACAAACATTCCTTTTTCTACCAGGAACATTCCTTCTCTACTCTCAGTCCCATGTGCATCTAAGGAGTAAAACATGATTTACCAATTAACAGAATCACACCCCTCTGGCCATAGTTATTGGTTCGGGAATGGGAAATAATCCAAGCTGGGCTGATTGGAGTAAAACCTGTGACTTATATGAGCAATGGAGTAAAGTTACTAATTTTCCCACTTGATTTGAACCTGGGCAGCTGAAGACCTGGCATTCCTAGTAGTCGTTCTGCTGCCACTTGGAGCCTGAAAATAAAATCAAAATGAAAAAGAGAGTTGGAGCAATACCAGGTTCTGATGACATATGAATCCTTGAATCTAGCTGTGTAGCTCTTACCTTGAAGGGTAGCCAATAAATTCTGTTTTGCTGAAGCCAGTTTGAGTTGTGTTGGTGGTCACTTTGCAACCAAATAATTCTTGAGTAAACATCAAGCATAAATGCTAGATTTTGGGTTGAGCCAAATTTTGCCCTACAGTGTCCAACATGTATCCACCTAGTTCTACTTTATTAAGTATATGTTTAAAAATAAAGAATGTAAGTTGAATTTTATCAAATGCTTCTTTGGGCATCTTTAGAGATTTTTCCGGTTTTTTTATATAAATTACGTTAACTGATTTCCCAATATTTTTGTTTTGTTCACTGCTGTTTCCCCAGCATAGTGCTAAGTACATGGTAGACCCTCAATATAATACTCATCAAATAAATTAACTGTTGTACTTAATGTACAAATATTTTGACCTAATATGTTTAATATTGATTACTAAGACTGATCTCATTTCATTTTTTAATTTTGTCTTAGACAAGTTTTGGTATCACTTTTGCTGTGCAAAATTTCCTTCTTTCTCCATGCAATTGAATAATTCATTTTAAAAAGCATTGGAATTGTCTATCTTTGATTCTTCACCTGTAGAATTATCTGCTCCCTGTCTCTTTGGAAAGGTAGCTCCATAACAGTCTTCTCAATCTCTTTCTTCGTTAATTTGTGTTTTTCTAGAAAATACCCAGGTTTTCACATTCACACAATGTTTAAAAAATTCTTTTAATTACCTTTGTATTAGTGATCATTTTCCCTTTGTTTTTAATTTTTACATTGGGATATTTCAACCTAAAATTGATTTTAGGTTGTCTAGACAGGAGTTACATCTGCTAAACTAAATTTGTACCAACAGATATGCAAGGTTGTTTAGCAAACATTCTGTTATGGATGATGTAAACATGAAAAGAACTTGAAGGTTTTTTTTAAAGACTGTTTTTGGAAACAACTAAAAGGAGACACAAAAGGCATTTCAGTGGGAACTTACTGCCTTTAAGCCAGTGACAGCAGGCCGTATTCAGTATGCTCATTTCCCTCTGACACATGGAGAAACACAATATGCCCTGTAGGGACGCTCCTCAGTGCAATTCACACTGAGGGATTTGGGTTAAATAGATTAAGGACTTGCCAATAACTGAGAATTATAATAGACCATTCTGAATCACAGCAGTGGCATGGAGAAATTACTGGGTAATCTCTTGGAAAAATATAAAATCAGAATGACCAATGATACCCACCAAAAGAAAAACCCTTCATTTCACTTTTGCTATCTTATGGGGGTTCAGAAAATTCTTCCAAAGTAGGCATGTAGGACAACGTTTCAGTCTTGCTACGTTAAGTATTCTCCTTCTGCAGGGAGTGGTGTTGAACATTAGTGTGTAAATAATTGCTGCTTGAAATGGAAAAATAAAATTAAAAAGGGTGTGAAAAAAAAGGAAATTACTCAAAGTAGTAGTCCAACCCCTCACAGCTGTAAGTTACTCATCAGTCCTTAATGTCACTGTCCTGAGCTAGAGCTGAGTCAGCCATCAGCCTGGCTGCAGTGAAGCAGAATATACTCTCCCTCATCTTTTCATTACAGGGCTTTTACTTCATGCACCAGTACCAGAGGAAAGACCAATGCTTTGTAGCAGGATTCCATCCAGCGTGACTTTGGAATAATTTGTTTCCAAGTGAATCAATTACTCTCAGTAAAAACAAGCAGAGGAATTCCTTCCTTGCCCATTTTCTGCCAAAAATGAGCTAGAGACATAAAGGAAGACCAGGAATATTTGTATCTGCCTCAGGTTCTCTGGAATCTAGCTACTCTAATTCATTAATAGATGCTTTGCTCCTTATGCACCATAATTCAAGGTAAACGCTTAAAATAGAACAAATAGAATGAAATATTAAAATTCCTTAAACAGTTTTAGTAGTAATTTCATATTTTTTACAAAATTGGTATTTCTTTAGAGTGTCAAATATGTATAAGTAATACATTAATAAATATGCCTTCCTTAATAAATAAAACCTCATAATTTGCCTGGATAAAAGAAATACAATGATCCATGCAATTAAATCACATGTCTGACTGTCATAAAGTGCTCTATTTATTGGTTGATATAAAATTTAATATAATTAATGAGAAGTTTTGTTACAACTGATTTCTTGAATTTTTATATCTGATTTTTTACTTGGATTCTTAAAGGTAAGCTAAAAATTTTAAACACTTTTGCTTAAACTGTCTCCCCTCACTCATCACTCACTCATCTTTCCTGTTTTCTTCACATCTTTCACTTTACTTTTTCCATTTATCTAGATATTATTTATGATAACATCCTGTTATGATTAGCTCTTGTTCCAATTACCTTCACATATTTTCAAAATATACTTGTATTTTTCTTTTTTTCCTTTTATTGATTAGTTTGAAAAAACAATTTTTTTGCATTTTTTTCTCTTGATACCACCATAAAATCAGCCATAATTTGATTTTGTATTTTGCAGACATTTTCTGTGTGTCATTACACATGAGTAGATTTTTATATTTTCAAACCAATGATATAGAAAGGTACTCACCTACAGTCCCTTCTGTGCCATCCGTTTCCTTGGGGATATAGTGTGCAGAAAGATCACTCTGAAGGACTTCATCTGATGTGGCTCTGGCTAAAGCAGCAGCCAAAAAGGAAGGGCAGTTACTGGAAGAGAAAAATAAAAGGCTATTTCAGTAAGAATCAGGAAATAATACATTCAACATTATTATTATTATTATTAACATACTATCTCAAAACAAAATTATACCTTTAAACAATATTCAACACATTTATTGAGTGCATATTATGTGCTAGGCTTATAACACAGATATAGGCCCTAACCTAGTCGGGCATATGATCTATTTAGGAAGATAGATGATAAATAAGTAATCACATAGGATATAACAACATTGGGACAAGTTTTATAAAGGAAACAAACAGGATACAATAATAGACAATAAGAGGGGGTAGGTACAGACTTAGAATGGTCAAGAATGCCACACCTTGAAGGATGAGAAAGCCTCAGGTATGTGGGGGTGGGAAGTTGGGAGAGAATGTTTCAGGCAGAGAAAATAGCATGTGTACAGACCCTTCTGAGAGCTCGGTATATTTGAGGAACTGAAAGAAGCCCAGAGAAGATGTAGTGGGTGACGGAGAAAATGGCAGGGAATAAGGTCAGAGGAACAGGCAAAGGTCAGTTATATGGACCTTTTAGAGAATAGTAAGGAATACAGGTTTTACTCAGTGCAGTGGAAAGTCACAAAAGACTGTAAGCAAGAGAATGCCATAACCAGACATTAATTAAAATATTACTTTGCTGTGTCAAAGGAAATTGGAAGGGAGCAAGAATGTAGAAGGGTGACCAATAAGGAGATTGTTGTAGAACCATGTAAAAAAGTATATTTTGGAGAAAGAAAATATAGAACTTGCTGATTATTGGATGTAGAGAGAGGGAGAAGAGAATTAGGCTGCGTCCTGGGTTTGGGGTTTGGTCTGAGCAACTAACTAGGTGAGTGGTGGCATCATTCACCTAGATGGAGAAACCAGGAAAAGAACAGGTTTGTGGAGGAAAAGGGGTTACATAGAAAACAAGAATTCATTTTAGCATGTTCAGTTGGAAATACCTGTGTGATAGCCTAGTGCAGGTGTCCAGTGGTTAATGAGATATTCGAGTGTGGAGCTCAGATTTTAGGAAATTCGGAAGTCATGAATTTATGGATAGTGTTTAAAACTACGGAAACAGAATGGCTCTCAGAGGGAGAATATAAAAAGAGAATTGTTTTGAACCAGGGGTTTCTATGTGTCTCCTGTTTTCCCCCTCCTGGAACAGGAAGCTAAGCTTATGCCTCACCATTGTATGTTGGGTAGTGGTGGGGAAGGGGGAAGATGATTTGTCTTTTTAGTCCCCAAGTTTTCAAATCAAGTGGAACTACATTCAAGGTGCTGTCGTCAAGAAATTGTACCCATGGAATCTGCACCTGGACCTGAGCTCAGTGAGATCCTGAACCTCAAGCCTGACCCAGATGCCATAAAGGGATGACACTTTGGGAGATTTGAGGGGGAGGATGTGAGTGTATTTTGCATGTGGGAAGGATGTGAACTGTGCGGCCAGAACAGACTGGCAGATGGTTTTTTCTAAAGGCCACAGCAATATTTCTGGTCCCATATACCCTGTAAGAACCTTACCATCCCACAGAAAGAGGCAATCTGTTTCCCCTTCTTTGAATGTGAGACTGATTAAAAAAAAAAAAAAAAGACAAAAGTGATGCTGTGTGACTTCTGAACTTCGGTCATAAAAGACTACATGACTTTCCCCCTGGCTTTCTCTTCTCTCTTCTTTTCCCTCTCGCCCCGTCCCCCGGACATGGATGGGCTCATGTGGATGTGAACTGAGGCTCCCAGTCAATATTATCAGCGGCCTTCACATCATACCTGTCCTCAGCCTGAGTCAGCTGAGGGCCCAGACTGAAAGACAGAAATGGAACAGAAATAAGCTGACCCTGCTTTGTCCAGTCTGAATTCCTGGCCCAAAGAAACTATGAACATAATAAATGATTGTTTTATGTTACTAAGTTTTGTGCTAATTTATTACACAGTCATAGTAACTGGAAACTCAACATTTAAAAGCTTGGTAGAAGATAAGGAATCTATAAATACTGAAAAGAAATAGCAAGATAAGCGAAAGGAGAACCAAGAGAGTAGAATATTTGAAGGAGGGAATAGTCAACTACATCAATATTGCTGGAAGGTCAAATAAGGGGGAAAAATGGATATTGAATTTAATAACATGTAAATCATCACTGACTGGGTACCAAGAAAATTCAATGGGGAAAGAATAGTCTATTCCACAAATGATGCTGGGACAATTGGATATCCACATACAAAATAATCAAGTTAGACTCTTCTTAAACCATATACAAAAATTGACTCAAAATGGATCATAAACCTAAATGTAAAACTATAAAAATCTTAAAAGAAAACAGAGAAGTAAAACCTCATGACCTTGAATTAGGCAATGGGTTTCCTAAATAATGACACTAAAAACACAAGCAACAAAATAAAAAATAATTAAATTAGACTATGTAAAAATTAAAAATATGCCACATAATCCAGAAAATGAAAAGACAACTCAGAGAATGGTAGAAAATATTTGAAAATCATATATCTGATGAGGGACTGGTATCTAGAACATATAAAGAACTCTTATAATTCAATAATAAAAAGACAACCCAATTTAAAAATGGGCAAAGGATATATGAATAGGTATTTCTCCAAAGAAGACATACACATGGCCAATTAGCACAAGAAAAAAATATCATTAGTCATTAGGGAAAAGCTAATCAAAACCAGTGAGATACCACTTCACACCCATAATAGAATGACTATAATAAAGAGGTAATAACAAGTGTTGGTGACTAGTAGAAAAACTGGAACTCTCACATATTTCTGGTAGGAATATAAAATGGTGCAGCTGCTTTGGCAGTTCCCTAAAATGTTAAACACACAGTTGGTAGATGGCTCAGCCATTCCACTCACAGGTATATATTCAAGAGAAATAAAAACGTAATCCACACAAAAGCTCTTATAGGAATGTTCATAACAGCATTATTCAAAATAGCCAAAACGTAGAAAAAACCAAATGTCCATCAACTGCTACAGGCAAATAAAAGGCAGTATATTCATGCAATGGAGTATTATTCAGCCACAAAAGGAATGAAGTAGTGATATATGGTACAGCGTGGATGAACCTCTAAGGCATGGTAAGCGACAGAAGCCAGTCGCAAAAGACCACAAATTGGATTCTATTTATATGAAAGCAGAAAGTAGAGGAGTGGTGGTAGCCTAGGGCGGAGGGGTGAGGTGAGTAGGGAGGAACTGCTAATGGGTAGGGGGTTTCTTTTTAGGAGGATGAAAATGTTCTAAATCTTAGATTGTAGTGGTGGGTAAACAATTTTGAATGCACTGAAACCACTGAATTGTACATGTACACTTTAAATGGGTAACTTTTACAGTATGTGAATTATATAAAACAAGATGTTTTAAAAAGTCACTGACTTCGTCAAGAATTACTGAATAGTGGAGGTGAAAATCAGATTAGAATGGGTTAGTAAGTGGGAGGCAAGGAGGTGTGGCAGTGACTGGAAGGGGATACGGGGACAGGGAAAGTTTGTTGCTGTTTTAGAATGGTGTAGAATCTGTACTAAATGAAATGACCTAGTAAAGAAAGATTGATAGATAATGCAGGAGAGAGGAGAGGACCAAAGGAACTAAGTTCTTGAGAAGGCAAAGAGGGATGGGATCCAATCTATATATGGAAATACTGAGCCCTGCTAGGATGAGGCACATTTCCTTAGTTGGAAAACGAAGGAAGAAAATGGGTACAGATGCAGGTAGGTTTCTAGATTTCTTAGGAAAATAAGGGCGTTCCAATCTAATGGTTTGATTCAACAATAACGTATTGAGACTGTTCCAGGCACTGTTCTAGTGCACAGGATATATAGGCCCCAAAAGAGACAAAGACCCCTGACTTTGGAGCTTACATTTCAGAAAATGGCTTCTCAATGAAGTATGAGGCTAGATCAGTACCGTGTATCCCCGAAAATAACACCTAACCGGGAAATAAGCCCTAGCATGATTTTTCAGGGTGACATCCCCTGAACATAAGCCCTAATGTGTCTTTTGGAGCAACAATTAATATAAGACCTGGTCCTATTTTCAGGGAAACACGGTATTTCTCAAACTCTTGCATGCATCAGAATCACCCGCAGGCTTGTTAAAACTCAGATTGCTGGGTCCCATCCCCGTAGCTTCTGACTCAGTAGGCCTGGAGTAGGGCCCAAGAACGTTCATTTCTAACTGAGTTCCCATATGATGTTCAAGCTGCTTGCTGGTCTGGGGACCACATGTTGAGAACCACTGGGTTAGATCATCAACTGGGTGGTGAGGGGAGAAAGCACATGGGAGAGGAGGGGTGAAGAGAGAGTAGATATGAAATAGTCATAGCAGAAAGCAGTAGGACTGTCAGGGCCGTGCCATTATTGGAACTTGGAGACAATGTTTAAGTGAAACCAGTCTTTCTGGTTGTATGATTTTCTCCATCTGTGTTCATGTGCTGGAACATGGGAAAAGAATAATCTAGTTTATCAAGATTTGGGGTTTTGCAAGGTAAGTACTATAAAGTGAAGAAGAGACATGGCAATTGAGTATCTTTTTAAGGATATGATTACAATGTTCGACCATGGACTGTTGGCTAAGAAAGAACAGACATGAGTTGCAAATCAATGTGGTCTAAATGTAATTAAAGGACTGTAGCGGGAGTACTTGAGCACATAACCTAGAAGGACAGAATGTTCTAGTCTGAGAACAGAATGCTCGTCTGTATGATTTCGGAGCTGGTGCAATTTTTGTGATAACAAGGTTTAGGTGAGGCCAAGAAGTGCGTGATTTAGAAACAGAATGGCAATGTTTACATTCTAAGTCCCTAAGGGGGAAAAAAAATTGGAAAATTCTCTTTATTGTTCATCAGTATTTTTCAAATTGTAGGTTACGACCCATTAGTGGGTAATAAAATCAAGTTATGAATTGTGACCAGCATTTTCTTGAAAAGGAAATAGAGTACCTGAGGTAAGCAAAGTATTCCAGATACATAGATATGTAAGTATATACTGAATCCTGATTATGATGAAAAATTTTTTTTGAAAGCTACTGCCCTTTAATAATTATGAAACAAATTGGTGGCATCCTTTGAAATCCAAATGCTTTATAAACAGTATTATCAGTTCTCCTTTCATGCTAAGTTAACTGAATTTTTCCTTATGAGTCAAAATTTTCCTTCATAGACCTAAACTCCTTATCAACATTGCTTGTCTTTACCTTTCAATCATGCTTTATTTTGATTAACTAGACACATCCAAATATTTTGCCTAAGTGGACTTTTAGTATATAGTTATAACATTTACTTGGTCCTTTTCTTTGTTTTAAAATTTACATTAAAAAATTATCTGAAAAACCTTTATTGTAATTGTTTTCCCCCCGAGTTACAAAATCTTTTGTGTAATTGTTAAACTAGCTGGATCTAGGTTCACCAAAGGTAAGACTATGAAAACTTTAGAGTATAAAGCAAGAACCATCAGTCTCATTAATGTGTCATCTGCAATACATTTTTAGTCACAGTTAATGTAATTTTTTTACTTGTCAGACAGAATGAAAATATTTTCAGTGAAGTAGGGAGGAGGATTAGCTGACTAATAGTTAGATATAAAACATCAAGCTAGACACCTCACCCACATCAGCTATTCCTACATGTCAGAAAGCTATAACACTTTAGCAGAATAAGTTCTGATGGTTTTGACTCTGAATTGAAAGTAATTGTAAAAAAAAGAAAAAATCAGAATTGCAAATATATTTTAAAACAGTCACATCAGAGAGCATTTGATACAACTCAAATAAAAGCTTATCATTAAAGCTTGTCATTATAAAAGAGAATTACCAGGAGTGACAAATATGATGATAACATATAGCAAACTGCTTTTTGTTCATCATTTCTCATTCAATGCTTGAAAAATCCTGATACAGAAGGTTTTAAAGTTAGGCAAATGTATTACATAGCAAATCTCAGAGGAGGCCCAAAACTCATGGCAGTTTGGAAAACGGGGGTTACAAATGTTATTATATTGAGAACATTGCTGAAGTAGAGTGTGATTAGAAACTTTTTCAACTTTTGCAGTGTGTGTCATTTTGGGGACTGGCTCTTTCAAAGTCAAATTAATCTTTCCAGGCCCCTCAAATACAGTCCAAGAATGAGACTTTGCTATTTAAATATAACATATCTGAGGTGCTATTTTCAAGTAATTCACATCCTGAGAACAAAAGGAAATGTGTTTCCATACCAACTTGTTACTTTGTTTTAGGTATCAAAGTACAGACTTTACATATTCCTAGATAGAAATAAAATCCTTGCTAATTTTATGTTTGTCATAAACTATATGCATAAATATGTTTGAACAATGTCAAGATACCATTAATTAGGGGTCCATTTAGTTTTAATTTTTAGTTCTAGTTACATAAACAAAACATTCTATTTCACTAAAGCTATTTATGTTAATGAATACATGAATACATATTTGAATTTCTATGTATATGGACTTTCTCAATGTTATATATTGTAAAGCAAAAATCAGGCTCTATTAAGCTTCACAAACTGAACTCTGTAAACAAAGCACGGGTTTTGCTTTAAGCTAACAATAGATATTCTTCAGACACACAGAAAATACATAAAACTGAGATCCATGAATGTTCTGACTTCCTCCCTGCTGCTCACATTCGTTAGTGTCATCTTTATCCTCAAAACATTTATCTGGGTAGGTCAATCTTGACTCTTCAATTCCATTTCAAAAATAACCACAGCCCAAAACATGCCTAGTAGAAGATTTTTGAATTATTAAAAATACAACTGCATTCTAATGACCTTCAGTATCTGTCAGTATCTACACAAATTATTTTATTTTAAATCAGTCTTTTCCCAAATTAGACATGTAAACAGCCGTACAGTATATCTGGGAGCAGTATTTAAGGATGAAGATGTTCAATCATTGTTATGGATTGAAAGAGTATCCCTCCACCACTTCCCAAATTCATGTGCTAAAATTCTAATCCCCAAAGTGACGGTGTTTGGATTTGGAACCTTTGGAAGGCGATGAGGTCATGAGGGTTGAGCCCTCGTGAATGGAATTAGTGCCCTTATAAAAAAGTGTTCTCGCCCTTTACACCATGTGAGGACATAAGGAGAAGATAGTCATCTATACGCCACAAAGTACACCCTCACTCGTCACCACATCTGCCTGTGCCTGGACCTTAGACATCTCAGCCTCCAGAACTGTGAGAAATAAATTCCTGTTGTTTGTAAGCCTATAAGTCTATGGTAATTTGTTATAGCAGCTCAAAGGGACGAAGACAATCATTATGAGAACTACCCCCATCACAATGAGTGGAGCAGCATAGAGAAGACAAATTTCAATACTGAGCATGTTCATTTCTCATGCGCGAGATGAGCATTGATTTCCGTAGATTTCACAATGGGGCCAAGTCACAGAAGAGCCCCTAGCATTACTATCACCTACAGTGCTTGCAGGAATTATTACTATTATTATATGAGTCTTTGTTACCCATAGATATTTTTAGGTATCTTTTATTCAATTAATTTTCCAATTACAGTTGATATAAAACATCATATTAGTTTCAAGTGTGCAACGTAGTCATTAGACATCTATACACCTTACAAAGTGATCACCCGTTAAGTCTAGTACCCATCTGACACCATTCATAGTTATTACAATATTATTAACTATATTCCCAATGCTGTATTTTACATCCCCGTGATGTTTTATAATTGGTAATTTGTACTTCTTAATCCTTTTTACCTTTTCACCCATCCTTCCAAACCCCTTCCCATCTGGTGAACATCAATCTGTTCTCTGAATCTGTGAGTTTCTGTTTTGTTTGGTGGTTTTTGTTTTTCAGATTTCACATATAAGTGAAGTCAGATGGTATTTGTCTTTCTCTTGACTTATTTCACTTAGCACAATACCCTCTAGTTCCATCCATGGTGTTCCAAATGACAAGATTAAATTCTTTTTTATGATTGAGTAATATTCCATTGTATAAATGTACCACACCTTCTTTACCCATTTGTCTATCAATGGACACTTAGGTTGCTTCCATATCTTGGCTATTGTAAATAATGCTGCAATTAACAAAGGGGTTCCTATATCTTTTTGAATTCGTGTTTTGGATTTCTTTGGATAAATACCCAGAAGTGGAATTGCTGGGTCGTATAGTATATCCATTTTTAGTTTTTTGAGGAAACTCCATACTGTTTTCCGTAGCAGCTGCATCAGTTTGCAGTCTCACCAACAGTGCATAAGACTTCCCTTTTCTCCAAATCCGCGCCAATATGTTATTTGTTGATTTATTGATGATAGCCATTCTGACAGGTGTGAGGTGATATCTCATTGTGGTTTTAATTTGCATTTCCCTGATGATTAATGTTGAGCATCTTTTCATGTCTATTGGCCATCTATATGTCTTCTTGGGAGACATGTCTATTCAGGTCCTCTGCTCATTTTTTAATCAGATTGTTTGCTTGTTTGTTTGGTGTTAAGTTGTATGAGTTCCTAATATATTTTGGATATTAACTTCTTACCAGATGTATCATTGGTGAATATATTCTCCCATTAATAGGTTGTCATTTTGTTTTGTTGATGGTTTCCTTTGCTGTGCAAAAACTTCTTAGTTTGACATAGTCCCATTTGTTTATTTTTTTCTTTTTTATCCCTTGTCCAAGGAAACATATCAAAAAATATATTGCTAAGTGCGATGCCAAAGAGTTTACTGTCTATGTTTTCTTCAAGGAGTTTTATGGCTTCAGGTCTTACATTTGAGTCTTTAATCCATTTTGAGTTTATTCTTGTATATGAAGTAAGAAAGTGGTCTAGTTTCATTATTTTGCATGTATCTGTCCAATTTTCCCAATACCACTTATTGAAGAGACCATTTTTACCCCACTGTATATTTTTGCCTCCTCTGTCATAAATTAATTGACCACATAGATGTGTGTTTATTTCTGGACTCCCTGTTCTGTTCCATTGATCTATCTGTCTGTTTTTATGCTGTTTTGATTACTATAGCCTTGTACTATAGTTTGACTTCAGGTAGTGTGACACCTCCAATTTTGTTCTTTTCCAAGATTGCTTTGGCTGTTTCCTATAGATATTAAAGACTATTGCTTATATACATAGATGTCTCAGTCACTCAGAAATCACTTTAGCTAGTAATTTAAACACTGTGATTTCTCTGTTGCTACAAGAATTTTTTTTAATGATGAAGACAATTAGGGATCATTATTGACTTTGAAGCCTGGACATATATAGTTGCACACTGGGGGAAACCTAAAATTTCTGCCAATTTATCATTTAATTGTTACTCAACGAACTTGTTGAAGACAGGTTATCCAGAAATACAGGGAGTTAGAAAGCTGAGTTCTAATTCTAGTTTTGCATCCTTAGAAAAGATGCTTAAATCTTGGATTTCAGTTTCCTCAACTGGAAAATCAAGAAATTGTAATAAAATAACTCTAAAGTTTCTTCCAGGTCTAAAATTCTAATTCTATAATTCTATTCCAAATATCATTTTGAATTTGAATGATGGAACAAAAGCAGTTTTAAAGTATAAATTAACAAACTTCAGATCCAAACAAATGTTTTCACATAGGCCAGCAGAATGGAAATAAACTCTGTATATTCCTTTTATAATCAATATGGGAATACTCTGCTTTATGCATTAGGTGTATTTTTAGAAGGTGAATGTATATTTATTTTGATAAATGTAATCAATCTTTGCACTGAATCCATTCGTTAGGAAAGAATCCTTCAGATTTTATATAGCTTGTTTTCTTAAAGAGACATGTCTATTAAGCTTCATATTTTTGCCAACTTGTTATGAAATTTTATATTTCAAACAAGAGAGTACTATTTCCTACCTCTTCAAGATTATTTATTTACAAGAGCTTATTATTCTATCTCCGCTCTTTAGGCTGACATGAGTCCAATCCACATTTTCTATTTTTTAAAATTTATTTTTCAATTATAGTTGACATATACATTTTCCACTAGAGAAAAGGCAAGGAGTCAGGTTGTAAATGAATATGAAAGCTGGCTCTC
Source organism: Rhinolophus sinicus (assembly GCF_057876585.1). Taxonomy (NCBI): domain Eukaryota; kingdom Metazoa; phylum Chordata; class Mammalia; order Chiroptera; family Rhinolophidae; genus Rhinolophus; species Rhinolophus sinicus. The sequence continues at coordinate 29,490,290 of NC_142512.1, forward strand.
TTTCAGCACTACATATTGCCGTCTCGGTTTATAGAGCAAAAACCATAATAGAGTATTCCAGCATAAAAACACATTTAATTTGCATTCATTTTCAAATATACTGGGTGGATGAGTTCTGTTAGATGGACAGGATAGTATTTTAGTCAGACCTTTTGCCAAGTTGACTTTTGAGTATCTTCCACGTGCATATTAAGGCAAAATACATTTTAAGACTGCAAACTGTTATAAACCAAGCCAGGAAGCATTTTCATCACAATGCCAAACCTACACAAATCACTAAAGACATCATTAGATAAATTAGAGGTTTAAAAGTACATCCTTCCTGACACTGGCAACGTGGGCGTCAGCGCAGCCCCCACAGCTGTGCTGCAGCCGTTTTGGCAAAGCATTGCTAAGGTAATAACAATTCTGAAGGTGGGATGTTTCCATTAGTTAATTTTGAGAGAGGCTCATGCAGAGCAGCCTCATCTCAGCCCACATGTGGGCCGGTGCTATCGGCATGCCCTTGCTAGGGGGACAGCACTTCAATGTTGAATTTCCGATCACCCCCTCTGCTGCTCCCCAAGTTAATCATATGTATTCTAAATCTAGAGTAACACATTAAACCAAGAATAAAGAAGGCAAATTCTCCACCTGACTTATATTCTTTTTCTCAGCGGACTAAACAGAGGACTGCATTTTCCCCTTTAAGCTTTTTTCTTTTTTTCTATAGCAACCTCTAGGAACACCACCTGGAGCCAACGGATCGTGATGCCCACACACCACGGATTCTCTTAGCTTTTCTGAATTAAAACAGTGGTACCTACAAATGACTAGTTCCTACACTTCTGGGCGTGGGGTTCTCACAACACAAATCTCATTCCCTATGGCTGCTGTCAGTGTAACCTTAGCACTCATTTGTTCACACTGGCCAGGTTGACCTTCAAGCAAGACCAACAATATGCTAAGTTTTCTGTGACTAGCAAGCTACATGCTAAACATTTACCAGAGATCAAACTACCACTAGTGCCACAAGACCACAAAAACAAGCGAGCTTTGCAGGTAATTACTATTTTTCTTGTCCTCTTTCCTCCTTGACCAAAAAGAATTAAACAGCACAAGCTTACTGAAACTTGTCAGCATCACCAATGTGACCTTCCTGTTGCCGAATCCTGCAGTCTGTTCTCAGGTCTGACTCACTTGGGAGCATCTGACTGCTGATATTCCTTTTATTACACTTTCTTCTCTAGGCTTCCAGAACATCATACTCTCCTGTTACTCCCAGAGTTCTGTCTTCTCAATCTCCTTTGATGGTTCTTCCTCTTCTCCCTGCCCTTGCAATGCCTCTCACTGTGTTGCAAGTCTTTCCTTTCTGCATAGCCTCTATCAATTTCTAGTATACTATATGAATTTATTATGTTTATTGTTTATTTTATGTCTCCACTCCTCCTCCCACTAGACCACAGATGTTTTTGTCTGCCATGCCCATCGATGGGTCATCGATGCCATGCCCAGGTCAGTGCCTAGCACACAGTGACCAGTACATATCTGCTGAATGAAGAAACTTTTGTCTTTCTGATTTATTAATATGTATGTTTAAGTTACTCCCTAATTCCCTAGAAAGAATGTTAAGAGTAGAAAATCAATACATTTACAAAAGAATATTCCACATAACAATGCTGAGTTCTTACATGAAACTTGGGCTAGTATCAGTAAACAGGTGTTATCCATTGGCAAACAGGAATTATGGTCATATTTACACTTTTATTGTCAACTCAGATAACTGGTTTATATTGAGGCCTCATTTTCATTAGAGACTTTAGTCCCTCTCACTGAGAGATAATGCATTTAAATTTCAAAAGTAAGTATGGCTGTTTAATAGGAACTCTATCTACTTCAACGAATATTTCGAAATGATTGACCAGTCTTAAGCAGGGGCTTTACTAAAATGATGCACAATTATCCTTTGAAACAATTAGAAATAGAACTCTATTTAATGGTTCTAGTAATCCATGTTACTATTACTGAATATTAATTTAAGTCATAACCTGTTTCATAAACATTCTGAATACAATAATATTAAAAGCAAAATTGTATCTTGTTTTCAGGAAAAATGATAAGTGTAGCTACAATCTGAGTTCTTATTACATGCCACCTAATGTACTAAATTCTTTACATTTTTTTTATCTCTTTTCATTCTCACAATGGCACTGTGAAATAGAACGTACCTGAAATTCCAGCCGAAGAAACTGATGATTACAGAAGTTAATAGAGCCACATTTTATTTTTTAAATTAAATTTATTGGGGGTGACATTGGTTAATAAATATCAACTATATGGTGATGGAAGGAGAACTGACTCTGCGTGGTGAACACACAATGGGATTTATAGATGATGTAATACAGAATTGTACAGCTGAAATCTATGTAACTTTACTAACAATTGTCATCCCAATAAACTTTAATTAAAATAAATAAATAAATTTATATAGGTGTCAACTGTACAATTCTATAATACATCATCTGTATATTGCATTGTGTGCTCACCAACAAAGTCAAATTTCCTTCTGTTACCATATATTTGACCCCCTTTAGCCTCTTCTACCAACCTCCCTCCTCCCTTACCCTCTGGTAACTACTAAACTGTTGTCTGTGTCTATGAGTTTTTCTTCGTTTGTTTGTCTTGTTTATTTGTTGCTTTCAGTTTTATATCCCACATATGAGTGAAGTCATGGTTCTCAATTTTTTTCTGTCTGATTTATTTCGCTTAGCACGATAATCTCAAGATCCATCCTATCATTGCAAAGGCTGTATTTCATTTTTTCTTATAACCAAGTAATGTTCCATTGTATATATGCACCACATCTTCTTTATTCAGTCATCGATCAAAGGACACTTTGTTGTTTCCGTATCTTTGGCGACCGTGAATAATGCTGCAATGAACATAAGGGTACAAGTATCTTTAAGGATAAATGTTTTCTGATTTTGGGGGTGGATACCGAGAAGAGGGATTGCCTGGTCATATGGTAATTCTATTCTTAATTTTTTTGAGGCGCCTCCATACTGTTTTCCATAGTGACCACCAATTTACATTCCCACCAACAGTGTATGAGAGTTCCTTTTTATCCACAGGCTCTCCAATACTTGTTATTACTTGTCTGGTTGATAATAGCCATTCTAATAGGTGTGAGGTGGTAACTCATTGTGGTTTTGATTTGCATTTCCCTATCAGCTAGTGAAATTGAGCATCTTTTCATCTATCATTTGGCCATTTGTATGTCTTCTTGGGAGAAGTGTCTGTTCAGGTTCTCTGCCCATTTTTTAATTGGATTGTTTGTTTTTTGTTGTTGAGTTGAACGAGTTCTTTATACATTTTGGATATTAGCCCCTAATCAAAGATGTTGTTTGCAAATATCTTCTCCCATTCGGTTAGTTGCCTCTTTGTTTTGTTGATGGTTTCTTTTGTGTGCAGAAGCTTTTTAGTTTGATATGATCCCATTCATTTATTTTTGCTTTTGCTTCCCTTGCCTTTGAGGTCAAATTCATAAAATCCTCTCTAAACCCAAGGTCCATAAGTTTAGTACATATGCTTTCTTCTTTGCAATTTATTGTTTCAGGTCTTATATTTAGGTTTTTTATCTATTTTGAGTTAATTTTGGTACATGGTGACAGATAGCAGTATAGTTTCATTATTTTGCATGTTTAGATTTTAAACCCAGGTTTGTAAGTTTTGAAAACTATACTGTAAACCTTTAAGAGTATAAAGGCATACCTTGGAGATATTGTGGGTTTGGCTCCCACCAGAATAAAGCAAGAATCACAATAAAGCGAGTCATAATCTTTTTGCTGGTGGAGACGTCTTGCTTTCAATTTGTAAAAAATGCAATACTTGTGAAGCATAATAAACTGAGGAGCAATAACATGAGGTATGCCTATTATAGTTTATCCCAAGAACAGGTGTGGTAATAATTATTCAGATTCTACTGACTGAGAAAACAGAGATACAAGATAATTTGCTAAATTAACCAAAAACATAGTGCTATTGGAAACATGTTATCGGAATTTTGGGTCCTTACTTTAGTTTTTACATGAACATCTTATGTATGTGTTCATTTATTTTAAAAAATATATGTTCACCACCCAGAGTCAGTTCTCCTTCCATCACCATATATTTGACCCCCTTTACCTTCTTCTACCATCCCTCTACCCCCTTACCCTATGGTAACCACTAAACTGTTGTCTGTGTCTGAGTTTTTGTTTCTTTATTTGTTTATCTTGTTCCTTTGTTACCTTCAGATTTATATCCCACATATAAGTGAACTCATACCGTTCTCAACTTTTTCTGTCTGACTTATTTCACTTAGCATAATAATCTCAAGATCCATCCATGTTGTCACAAATGGCAGTATTTCATCTTTTCTTATGGCAGAATAGTATTCCATTGTGTATATACATCACATCTTCTTTATCATGGTGTCAGTCTCTTTAATTTTATCAATTCTGGTGGGTATATTGTGATTTAATTTGCTATCAAATCCTTTTTTTAGAGTTGAGATAATATAATAAGCAATAGTAATATAATAATATATAATAAACATAATAATTTCTTTCAGATATTAAGTAGTCCTGATAACAGTATCAGATTGCTTCTAATATGAAGAGTAAATTCTTCCATACTTACAGCCTTTTTAAAAATTTCTGGTTGTATGTGCCAGACAAAGCAATTCTACTTCAAAAATCAGACATGTTATTAAGTGACAATCTTTTATTACACCTACATTAATGGACATGGTCATACAAGTTTGGTATTTCCAAGTACACAGAAAAACAAGTCACACTTGTTTAACTAAGTAAAATCTGATAACTCTGATAATATCTTGATATTCAATACCCTAATAATCTTGGGTTTAAAGCAGAAATATCCACTAATGTCATGAATGGATTCTAAAGTGATAGAAAAGATAATAGAGGATACCATTTCATACAAATAAATTGTTTCAGGTGGTCACATCAAGGGAAAATATGACCTAAACAAGGAAAATATTTAATAATGGCACTTGGCAACAGCAATCCATGTCAAGAAATGTTATAGAATTACAAGTATATATAATACTATTAAACTAGTAAATTCATTATCAGAGGACTGTGGATATAGTAAAGGAAAATTTACTGAGGGTAAGTGAAATTAAAAAGTGTGTATACCTAAAACTGGTTCCACCAAAAAGAGATACTATTTTCATCACTGTAGCCTTACAAAGATAGCATGCTTTTATATGACTTTATAGTAAAATATGGCTTTCTTTGTTTTTTAAAACAAATACAGTGTTTCTTTAAAAATCTTTTAAAATGCTTTCTACAAAGTTATATTCATGGTAAGTCAATGGAAGATGCCCCAATACACCTTTAGGAATTTTCACTTTTAGTTCCTTTAGCACAGCAAGTGCTACATAATAACTTAAAAACAAACAAACAAACCTTGGGCCAAATTTTACCTAGCTGAAGAATCAGTATCAGTATTAGTATGTGTTATGGGCTGACCTGTGTTCTGTCAAAATTCGTATGTTGAAGTAACTTCTAATATCTTACAATTTGACTGAACTTTAAGATAGGGTGTTTAAACAGGCAATTAAGTTAAAATGAGATCATTAGGGTGGGCCTAATCCAATATGATTTATGCCTTTATAAGAAGAGGAAAGCTGGACACATACAGGCACAGAGGGAACACCGTGTGAAGACACAGGGAGAAGAAAGCCATCCACAAGCCAAGGAGAAAGGTCTCTGTAGAAACTAACCCTGCTAACACCTTGATCTTGGACTTCTAGCCTGTAGAACTGTGAGAAATAAATTTCTGTTGATACTTTTGTTACAGTAGCTCTAGAAAAATAATACGGTATAATACTAATGGTGTAGGTAGGGTACTTTCATATTAAAATCTGGTATTTACTTTACTTTTTTTTTTTTTTTTCAGTTCCAGACTAACTTCTTTAAGACCCTGGACTTCGCTAATTCCTAGGACTCAAAAGAGTAAGTCTTTTCATCATACTGTACTTCAATTCATACATTCATGAAGCGTGGAATTATGGTATTCCTGTCTAGAGTCTATATATCTGTATTCTACACTTTAACCTTAGCTGTTTACCATCAAACTATAAAATAATCTTTCAAAGTATAACCTTGATAAATGATACATGTGAGAGACTTCTAAAGATAGAAAAGTATTACTCAGTGTTAAACTAAGAATTAATTTGAGGTGACACTCTTACAGTAACAAAGGCACCTGATGTATCTATTTTGGGAAACTGAGAATGGTGGAAAAACTGCAATTCAAACACTTCACCAAGGACTCCATTACTTAACTATTTTTATAAAGGTAGCTACAGGAGGCCGAAAGACTGAAAATGCCATAAGCTAGTTTAAAAGTCAGTAAGTAATTTATCTCTACAGTATAAAAATGGATACATTTAAAAGCAAAGCTATTTATCAGAAGTCCATACAATTCTGATAAATCTAGATCAGGTTTAAAAAACTAAATTGTAACTTAAGACATTAAAATGAAAGCACAAATCATTTAATCTATGACAATGAAAGCAAGAATTTACAGTGGGGTAAATACAGTCTATTTAATAAATGGTGCTGGGAAAACTGGACTGACACATGCAAAAAAACTGAAGCTGGACCACCTCCTTACACCATATACAAGAATAAATTCAAAATGGATTAAAGACTTAAATGTAGGACCCGAAACCATAAATCTCTTAGAAGAAAATATAGGGAGTAAATTTGCAGACATTTCCCTAAGTAATATTTTTACTGATGTATCCCCTCAGGTAAGGGAAGTAAAAGAAAAAATAAACATATGGGATTACATCAAACTAAAAAGTTTTTTCACAGCAAAGGAAACCACCAATAAAACAAAAAGGCAACCTACTGAATGGGAGAAGATATTTATCAATAATACATCTGATAAGGGGTTAATATACAAAATTTATAAAACACTCATTCAACGCAACACCAAAAAAACAAACAACCCAATTGAAAACTGGGCAGAGGACAAAAAGAGACATTCTTTTTTGCCAACAGACATATAAACAGACAGATGGCCAAGACATGAAAAAATGCTCAACCTCACTAATTATTAGAGAAATGCATATAAAAACCACAATGAGCTACCACCTCACTCCTCTCAGAATGGCTATCATCAATAAATCAACAAAATTGACCCAGCAATTCCACTCTTAGGTATCTATCCAGAGAAATCCAAGACACTAATTTGAAAAAATATATATGCACCCTATGTTTATTGCAATGCTATTCACAAAACCAAGACTTGGAAACAACTGAAATGCCCATCGGTGGATGACTGGATTAAGAAACTGTAAGTACAATTATACAATGGCGTATTGCTCGGCTATAAAGAAGAATGAAATCTTACCATTTGCCACAATATGGATGGACCTACAGAACATTATGCTAAGTGAAATAAGTCGGAGAAAGACAAATACCATATGATCTCACTTATATGTGGAATCTAAAGAACTGAATAAATGAGCAAAGTAAACAGTCTGAGAGATATAGAGAAAAACTGATGGTTGCTAGATGGGAGGGGAGTGGGAGGAAGGGTGAGGGGTGGGGACTAGAAAGCACAAATTGGTAACTACAATATTGCCTCGGGGATATGAAAGACAGTTTGGGGAATATAATCAATTATGTTGTAAAGATTTTGTGGGGTGTCAGATGGGCACGTCTTATTAGGGAGACCACTTCATGGACGGTGTAGATGCCTGATCACTGCACTGTACACCTGAAGCTGAATAATACTGTATGTCAACTATAATGTAATATATATATAGTCACGGGATATGGAGTACAGCATAGGGAATCAAGTCAATGGAATTGTAATAGATATACACGATGTCAGAGGGGCGATAGATTTGGGGAGGGGGTTATCACTTTGTGAGGGGTGTAAATGTCTAACTATTACATTGTTTTGTACACCTGAAATGAATTTTAAAAAAAAAGAAACAAAGCACAGAGTCTCTGATTCAATGTTAGTCAATGTTTCTAAAATCAAGTTTTATTTTTCATCTTACAATTTAAGTATTAGGTTGGTGCAAAAGTAATTGCAGTTTTTGCAATGATTTTTAACCTTTTAAAATGCAATTACTTTTGCATCATCCTAATAACTTGTTTTTAAGTACACATTTATTTTATACATTTGAATTTATAACATGTACATATTATAAAGTCAATTCTGTTTGAAAATGAGATTGTTTTAATTAACTTAAACACTTTAAATCTGAAGTTGTAGGTACTATTACAATCTTATATCAGCATGGAGATCTTGCTTTTTTCCTCTACTTTGTTTTTGTTATGTTTTAATTAAGACAATCCATTTCCACAAATCCCATGTAAATGGCAACAGTTTTTTAAAAATCGGCTTCTCCTAAAATCTCAAGCTACTGATTAATTACATAGAAATGGCAAAGTTTATTAGGAGATAAAAGGAAACACAAAAAATAATCTGGCAGCACAATTAATTGGTTGTGGGCTCTAAGGCTATTACATTAATATTTGTGTTTCTTTATTATAATTTTTAAATAACATATATAAAAACATATATATAATATATAAGCATACATGTAATTCAGCCTTTCATACATGTATCACAGCCTCTCATCTCCATTAAGCTCTGTTTGTCCCATAAACGGATCCAAATTCACATCCCTCCTGCCCAACCTCCCCAACCCAACCCTTCCCCTGTGCTCTCTGGAACTCAAGGTCTGTCATCAGCAAACCTCCTGTATTCAGCCTCTTCCCTGATCATCCCATTCCTTTCACCTTCTTACATTAACCAATACTTGACTCCCTTGAAAAGATATTGTTTTCCTCGGAGCCCTCTCAGGAGTGTCAGTTTTCTCTTTCATCCCTTAAATCATCTGGCTTTGAGGTAGGTTAGGTATCTTCCTTGTTCCTCATGGCCACCTACCTTCTTCCTAAAAACCCTTTGAAACTTACACTATCAGGCTATTTCATTCACTACTCACGACCATTAGCATCTTCAGCAAACCTTCACGTCCTCTTACTTGAATATTTTAGCAGCAAACCTACTGTCTCTTTCTACCACAACTCTTAAAAACTGCGTGGTTTCAGTGTCTACACAGATGATCTTTCTAACGCTCAGACATCTCAGGTCCTCCACTGCAACTCAGTCCCACGATCCTCCTCCAGGCCATGTCACTACTAATAACTAAATAACCTTCAAAGCATCCATTTCAGGGATCTTACACTCCACCTACCAGCTCCTATCTTTCCAACTCACTCCCCATAGAACATGAACTTCACCAATTTTAACTCTCAGGACCTTTAATACATTTTCCCTACAATCTTCACTACTTTCCTTCCCTGTTCCACCATTACAAACACTCTTTTGCATAAACTCTCAAATCTGTTATCCCCTGCCAAACTCACTTTGTAAAATCCTGGTTAACTCCAACTCTCTCCTTACTCCAGCCATCACCCAAACAGCTGAGTGTGACCGAAGTGAAATTCAACATACTGACGTGTCATCCTTGAATTTATGACCTCGAACTTTAAGAGTGCCCTTCGTATTGCTTAACAACTTACACAATTTTTTCTTAATCAAAGAACTCTCTCCTCCTTCCTGCTCCTAATTCTCATTGAGAAAACAGAAATGATTAGAAGTCACATAAGCTCCCATCACCAAACTTTGTGCACCTGTACCCAGGAACTCTGTCCTTTTTCCTATTACAGTGGTAAAAGTGTCCACGCTCCTAATGCTGTCTCTCCCACTTGTATCTACTAGATTCCATCCACTATGAACAACCAAAAATATCACTCCTGCAATTGTCTTCTCTCTCACATTATCAATTTTCACTCTATAAGTCATTTCCAATAATACAAAGTATCTCCAATGTTAAAATACAAGTTTGTCGACCAACATTTCACTTCCCCAGCCAAAATCTCATTTCTCTGCTGCCCATTACAACCAAATTTGAAAGAGTAATCTGTATTTGCTTTCTCTGCTTTCTCTATTCCTATCGTCTGTAAAAATTTTCCTTTTACTGTAGTAAAATACACATAACATTTACAATCTTAACCATTTTAAGTGTACAGTTCAGTGGTATTAAATACATTAATAATGTTTTGCAACCATCACCAACATCCATCTCCAGAACTCTTCTCACCTGTAGAACTCAAACTCTATATTCATCAAATAATAACTCCCACCATCGCCAAGCCCTTGGCAACCACCATTCTACTTTCTTACTTTCTATCTCGATGATTTTGACTACTTTAAGTACCTCATATAAATGAAATCATACAATATTTGTCTTTTTGTGACTGACTTATCTCACGTAACATAATGTCCTCAAGTTTCCTCTGTGTGGTAGCATGTGTCAGAATTTCATTCCTTTTTAAGGCTGAACAGTATTCCATTGTATGTATATACCACATTTTGCTTCTTCATTCATTTGTCGATGGACACTTGATTTCCACATTTTAACCATTACGAAAAATGCTACGAACATGGAAGTACAAATACCTCTTTGAGACCTTGCTTTCAATTCTTTGGGGTATATACCCAGAAGTGGAATTGTGGTTCATATGGTGATTTTATGTTTAATTTTGGGGGGAACTGCCATACTGTTATCCACAGCAGCTGTACCATTTTATATCGCTATGAACAGTGCACAAGGGTTCCAATTTCTCCATTTCCTCACCAACGTTTGTTATTTTCTACTTTATTTTTGATAGTAGACATCCTAGTGAGTGTGAGGTGGTACCTCATTGTAGTTTTGATTTGTATTTCCCTAATGATTAGTGATGTTGAGAATTTCTTCATGTGCTCATTGGCCATTTGTATATTTTCTTTGAAGAAATGTCTATTCAACTCCCTTGCTCATTTTTGAATTCAGTTTTTCAGTTGAGTTTCAGGATTTCTCTCTATATTCTGGATATTAATCCCTTATCACATATATGATTTATAAATATTTTCTTCCATTCTGTGGGCTGCCTTCTTACTCTGTTGATAGTGTATTCTGATGCAAATTTAAAAATTTTTTCATCATGTTCAATTGTCTATTTTTTCTTTTGCTGCCTGTGCCTTTGGTGTCATATCCAAAAAAATCACTGTAAAGTTCAATGTCATGAAGCTTTTGCCCTAGGTTTTCTTTTATGAGTTTTACTGTTTTAGGTCTTCAATTTAAGTCTTTGATCCATTTTGAGTAAACTTTTGTGTATGGTGTTAGGTAAGCATCTAACTTCATTCTTTTATATGTGTATATCCAGTTTTCCCCGCACCATTTGTTGAACAGACTGTCCTTTGCCTATTGAATGGTCTTGGCACACTGTTAAAAATAATTTGACCATATATTTGAGGGTTTACTTCTGCGTCTCTATTCTAGTCCATTGGTCTATGTCTATCTTTATGCCAGTACCACACTGTTTTGATTACAATAGCATTATAGTATGTTATTGAATTAGGAATTGTGAGTCCTCTGGTATTGTTCTTCTTTTTCAAGACTGTTTTTACTATTTTGGGTCTTTTGAGATTCCCTATGAATTTTATAATAGGTTTTTCTATTTCTGCAAAAAAAAATCACCGAAATTTTCATAGGGATTGCATTGAATCTGTATTTTGCTTTGGGTAGTATTGACATCTTAATAATATTATGTATTCCAATTCATGAACATGGGATGTCTTCCCATTAATATGTCTTCTTTAATTTCTTTTAGCAATTTTTTGTAGTTCATTGTACAAGTCTTTCACCTCCTTAGTTAAGGTAATTCCTAAGCATTTTATTCTTTTTTATGCTATTGTAAATGGAACTGTTTTTGTGATTTCCTTTTCAGATTGTTCATTGTTCATGTATGAAAATACAGCTGATTTTTGCATTTTGATTTTGTATCCTGCTACTTTACAGAATTCATTTATTAGTTCTAACAGGTGTGTGTGTGTGTGTGTGTGTGTGTGTGTGTGTGTGTGTGTAATCCTTAGGGTTTTCTACATTTAAGCTCATACCATCTGCAAACAGATCATTTTACTTCTTCGTTTCCAATTTGTATGCTTTTTTGTTTTGTTTTGTTTTTGCCTAATTGCTCTGACTAGAATGTCTAGTACTATGTTGAAAAGAAGTGGTGACAGTGCACAGTACAGGTAACCCCCATATAACACGGCATTTCTATAACACAGTTTCACTCTAACACCGTTCAAGAATTGAGGAAAACCCTCGTACAACACAGCATCCTAGAACTCGGTTTCACTGTACCACGGTTTGAGAATCAGGGAAATCCCCGAACAACACGGAGCATAATAAGAGCTTTTAAGAGCAAAAGATATCTCATTCAAAATTAGGGAAATCCCCGAACAACACAGAATGTAATAAAAGCTTAGTAGTGATGACAAAAAAAACATTATCTAATACATATTAATATGTTATACTTTTGGTGAAAATTGCTTTAATAAAGACATTTCTCTTAATTATAAAAATATAATAGTATGTTTTTTTAATTTTTGGAACCGAACCCCCTTTTTTGTACTAGTTCTTTGTTTTGTATAACACGGATTCACATAACATGGCATTTTTTAGGAACCTAACAACTGTGTTATACGGGGGTTACCTGTACTATGTTGACTAGAAGTGGTGATAGCTCTGCCCTTATTTATGGCTCAGTTAGAATGCTTGGGGTCTTAAAGATACCAACATCCCAGTTTATTTAAATAACATTTAGACCTTATAACTGCAGCTCATAAAAACAATGTCCTTTCTGTATTTTTTCTAGATTTAGATTTTGGGTTCAAAAAGCAAAGATCATGAGTCTTTAAAAGTATCTGAATAAATGTTTCTTATTCAGTTTTTTAAAACCCTTCATTTTTAAAGCATATGTTGTTTGTAAAAAAAAAAAGCTATTTTAGGGAATTTATAGTAGGTAAAAAGCACATCACTAAAAATCATAAATTAAACATTATAAATCAGAATGAGGTAGTACAGCATTAAATCTAGCCTTACATGAAAGAGGATTTTCTTCTACTTGACACAAATTCCAGTCTAAGTAATCTCTACCTGAGAAAGGAATATGCCCTTAGGAATTCTACCAGTTAAATAGTTCACTTCTGAAGGAACTATTTTTAAATAAGCCTTAAACATGCTCCAAACCCCCAATACAGTTGGCAGCTTCAGAAAAACTTAATTACCCTATTATTTAACCATCCGAAGAAACCAATCCAGTGACTACCATGGCACTTATTACCTGCTGTGAGCACAGTCAAGTGGATTCCCCACTGTTAAATTCACAAAATAAACTTAGGGAAGGAAAAAAGAAAAGAAATAGGAATGCTGATGGGGAAGTAACAAAATATAGCAACTAGGGACAAAATGAGAATCGCAACTTGGTTTTTGATACTGAGAAAGATTTGAGAAACTGTTTTCATAAATTATATGAAAAGTATCTAGGACAATGCATTTGCTCATATGGTAAAATAAAATTCAGACTAAGGATAATTTGCTACAATTTTCTTTAAGTACTACTCCTTAGGTACCAGAGAATAAAATTACAATTGGACTTTGAAATGAACTGGTAGGGTCAGTAAGCGAAAACTGGAAAAATTAAAAAAAAAAAAAAAAAGGAAAAAGATAGGTAGTGAAACATTTTTCTTTTTCGCAGAGGAACCATAATGGTGCAAAGTATGTATTATTCTCATGAGAAAAAGTAATTGGCAGTAGACACTTTGGCAGGGTTCAAAACCGTTTTACTTTACTACTATAGCTTCCCTTCTAAAGTCACTATAAAATTTGTTCTGTGCTACTTAAGTTAAAAGAAGAGTAGTGGTAGCAAGCTGAGTAAATCTGATTGCAGAGAGCTATTTTCTATTTTTAAATGGTTTTTGGAAAGATGTCTCCTTAATAGAAATGCTGAATTATAACCTTAACCAACACCTCTAGGCATCACCTTAACAAAAACTGTCATAGAAGTAAATGGACTGGAAGAAACAGGAGACTATGCTATATTAATAAGTGCTATAATCCTCTATCTAGGAAAACAAACATAAACAAATAGACAACAATAGCAACAATTACAATAAAAATAAACTCTAGGTCTGACATGAAAAAAAAATCTCACGCATCAGGTGTACTCTTTAATTTCCAGTGAATACAGACAGTTCTTACAATTACTGAAGAAATCTGTTAACTGGAAAATTAGTGGTCTATAGTATCAAATGTTTGTATGGTTCTTTACAAAATGTCTACACATACATTATCTTGGTTATGCCTTGTCAAACCCTGTGAGGTAGGTACAATAGGTATTAAAACGTAAAATCATAGAATTGGAAGGAACTATAGAAGTCATTTAGTCAACCTTCACTTTGCAGGTAAGAATTCTCTCTATAGTATCACTAACATCTGATTAAATTAATTAGCTTCAGTTATACTTTGTTTAATGACAGAATTATCAAAGGCTTATGAAGAATGAGCAAGGCTTAACTGAGTATTTTCTCAAACAGGAACAGGAAAACAAGGCAATAGAAAATTCTACCTCTATCAGCTATTTTCTGTTTACTGAGAATTTATTATGAGCCAGGCACTGTCTTTATGTACATGATCTCATTTAATCCTTACAGCAACCTATAAGAAGCAGTTAATAGCTGCTTAGTTGGCATATTTTGCTTGAAACTATTTTTTCCCAGACTAAATGGAGCAGCTCTGAGAATGTATGTTGAATAGTAGGCCTAGCTAAAGATAAAATATGGTTATACCCATTTTATAGATATGAAAAATGAGTTAAGTGAATTAGTCATATTTAGTAAGTAATGGGGCAGGACCTAGGATATAGATCTTTAATCTACTGATCTAATATGAATGCCATTCCACATTGCAAAGTAAGAAAACTACAATGCATTTCAATAAAGACAAACATTTTTAAAGTCCCTTAAGTTTGCAACAAAACTAAAACTATTTGGGATATAATAATAGGATTTAATACAGCCAACTCCAAGTTGAATGAGAGTTATAAAGATGTGAAGTTCGGGGCTATAACAAATTAACAAGTTACTGACGATATGTGATTCAATATAATCTATGGTCACTGCAACTACTGCAATGATATACTTGAGCATTACTACAAAAACAGGCACAAAGCCCACCTCTCTCTCTCTCTCTCTCTCTCTCTCTCTCTCCCTCCCCCCCCACACACATACATACACACACCACCACAAAATGACAACAATCTTTGATGCTACCTAAGTAGTAAATAATTGTGGAAGATAAGGAGAAATGTCAAAAATCTATATTTAAATTAATTTTGCCACAGATTATGTATACTTTTTAGTGAGTACAGTCTATGGGAAATCATAAAGTGGACAAAGCTTTGTCAAAAATCAGATCTTGTTCACATGTTATCTCTGTATTAAAATCTGTTCAATTCATCACATCATATCAACATGACTTATCACTGGTAATATTAACCTTGATCATTTGGTTAAGATAGTGTTTGCCAGGTTTCTCTAAACTCTTTAATTTTGAAGTGAGTCAGCCCTCAAAGTGGGGATGGGGTTAACTCCACCTCCCAGAAAAGGGAACTTCATTTCTATGATTTCTCCTCAAAAACCTATAACCCCATTTGGAAAACATTATCAGATAAACCTAAATTGAAGAACATTCTATAAAACACCTGCTCAGAGCTCCTGAAGACTGTCAAGGTCATAGGAAACAAGGAAAGACTGAGCAACTGTCATAGACCAGAAGAGACTAAGGAGACATGATGATTAAACGCAATATGGTATCCTGGATTGGATCCTAGAACAGAAAAAGAACATTTTGGAAAAAGTAAGAAATCCAAATCAAGTCTGGAGTTTAGTGAATAGTAAATGTAGCAATGCTGGTTTCTTACTTTTGTCAAAGTTACCACGATAATGTAAGATGTTAACATTAGAGGAAACTGGGTAAGAGGTAGATGGGAATATTATCTTAGCAGCTTCCTGTAAATCTAACATTATTCAAAACAAAAGTTTATTTTTTAAAAATCTGCTCAAGGCTACATGCTTATAAACTCGTGCATTACCTTGCTGACCGTGGCCTACAAGTCTCCTCTCGCCTCAATGCCCCCCACCAATACTGGCTTCTTTGTTATTCCGCAAATATACCCATCGTGACTTCAGGCCTTTTGTACTAGGGATCATTTCCTCCCTGGAACGATCTTTCTTCAGATATTTATACGGCTCACACACCTCATTTCCTTCAAGTCTCTGTCAAATGTAACATTATTGAAGAGGATTTTGTCACCCACTCTGTATAAAAAAATAAAAACAGCTCCTTACCACCTTTCTTATTATTTATTTCTGAATATATTGTCTGTCTGCCCCTGTCCTCCACAGGGAAGAGTCGGTTTTGCTAACTGCGTTATCTCCAGCACCTAGTATATGGTAGGCACGCAGTAAGTAGTTATTGAATGAATGGATTACTTCATATTAATAACAGATTTTAAAAATTCTTCAGGGATATCTGCATCTTAACAAGAACAAAACCTTAACGCAAAGAACAAACCTCTCGTGGTGTAACTTTACACATCACTATTAACCAGTAGAAGTATATGTAACTACAACAGAACAGCTTTCCAATCGCTCCTTGACACCATGTAGATTAATGCTTATTTCATCTGGTCTTATGGCCCACTCCATGCTTTAGTAAGGCCCACACTATTCTGAAGTACACACAAAGGTGATTAAAGGCTATCCCCTATTCCTGTGTCACATAGAATGAAATTAGAGGGAAGAAAAGTAGTGAGAATTATTAGGTTGGTGCAAAAGTACTTGCGGTTTAAAAGGTTAAAAATAATGGCAAAAACCGCAATTACTTTTGCACCAACCTAATATTTTAGTATGATTAGAGCCAAAATGGGAAATTAAAGCCTCTTTTTTGAATACATACAGTATGGAGAAGACACCCTCAAATAAACAACTTTGGAATAGTGATATTTTTAAACATGAAGGGCTCTATATCTAAAACTAATTTCTCAGATTTGGTAGGAGCATATGTTACTCAAACAACAATGGTGCCAAATCATATTATATTCTTTGATTTTAAATTTTAACTTGGAAGACAAAGCCCAAGAACTAGTTTTAATTTTGATAGTCATATTAAACTCTACTTGTTTCTAACAGATACTGTGCAGCATCTGGTATGGTATCTCCTCTGTACCTACAGCTAAGCATCACAGACTCAAGTCTTCTCGCGTCAGCAAGCCAACTGCTTCCACTATATCACATTCCCACTCTGCCAAACTACGCATCAGGCAAGGTTGCTAAAAAGAATTAAAATGGTTCTCAGAAGCAAAAAGTGTTTTATTCCAATTAAGATCCAAAGTACAGTACAGCTCAGGTAAACTCAAAGGTATCAAGACGACTGGAATTACTAACAAAGCTGTACTAGCCTACATACTCCTCTGCAGGTTATTATAATGGGTGAAAAGCCTGAGAGGCATTCATTTATTCAGTTAATGTTTATGAAGTGCCTGCAAACAAACATCATAGGATCATCCCTTTTCCTGCTGTGGGGCATAGAAAAACATATAACCCAGTGACCATTCTCAAGTAGTTTATAGTCTATTAAATTAATTAAAACTTCATTCTAGGGCACACTATAGAACATGGCAGATTAGGTAAACACTCTTTCTACTGCCTCCCAGGATCACTCCAAAGCTACAAATAAATTATAGAACAATCAACCTCGAGAATCATCTGAAGACTAGCTGAACAGAACACCTATAACTAAGGATATAAAGAAAAGGCCACATCAAGACTGGTAGGAGGGGTGGAGACGCAAAATGGGCTGACCCCAATACCCACAGATAGTGGTTGAACACCAAAAGGGACACCTCGGTGGCAGAGGTCCCCCTGTAAGAAGGAGGGATCCCAGCCCCACACTGGGCTACCCAGCCCAGGGGTCCTATGCCAGGAAGAGAACCCCCACAACAGCTGGCAGTGAAAATCAGCAAGGATTCTGTCTGTTCTAGTAAGAAGAAAGGTGGCTAGAAACCCAGATGCCCTTTTAAAGGGCCTGAACATAGACACTCACTTGAGAACACTCACCTGGGTCTCCGGTGGAGAGCTGGCAACTTGAGAGGCACCAGAGACATACTGGGAAAGACTGAGTTGTGTGGCTGTGGGATGAGGGCTGGAGAGACAGGAGCCACTGTCCCTGTGTGGAGCCTGCCTAATGTGTAGCCCACAGGAGGGAGCCATCTTTTCTAAGTTGAATCCTTCCCAAAAGACCAAATTGGAGACCACATTGGTCTGGTAAAATCTGCACGTGTGCAACAACTTGTTGATGCCCTGCACTGCTGGTACCGCTACTTCCAGCTCCTGGGTGCCAGGCCCTCCCCACAAGCTGCAGAAGCCTTTTATAGCAGTGGATGGCCTGCAGTGGGCTGGGGAATTTTGGGGGTTGGGCAGTGAGTCACAACCTGCTCCACAGTCTCTTCTGTGTGGCTCTTGGGGACCTGTGGGCCAGAAGCAAGCAGTGTTCTCACAGTGTTTTTGAGAAGTGATGACAGGCCTGGCACAGGTGCAAAAACTGAAACTGCATTAACTTTGTAAAATTCACCACCCAAACCCCGTAACTCTCTAGAACCCTGCCCTGCCCACCTAGTGTTGCATCACCAGAGGCACTCTTAACACTGGCTCAACAAGGCCCAGCCCACACACCTAAGGAGGCTCTTTCAGTGGCTGAACCTTACAAGCAGCTGGCAGATAGCAACAGGCCTAGGGCTCTGTGTGCCTTTTGCTAAGCCTCCCCCGGCCTAATACTGGTGGCAGTCAACCACAGTTCACAGCCACCCCTACATGCTTCCTGGTCCACCACAGGCAGGAAACAACCACATATAGCTTTGTAGCTCCTACCAGGTAGTCCCAGGCCGGTCATAGGCAAGGCTGAAAGTGGTCTGCACAGGAGCTCCTCCCAAGAGACACCAGAAACAACACACTCAAAGGCCGGGCTCAGACCACACCAGATCATTACCTGGCTATCCCCACAAGTATCACACCCAAAGGTTGGTCTCAACAGGCACAACAGCCTGCAGGGGCAGATCCCCCTCTGAGGGGTCATCCCCCAACACAGCAGCTCATACATTGTGGACATAGCCAATCCTCATAGTCAATAAGCCTGGGAGTCAATCCCACCCACTGATGCACCAAAAGCAATCAAGGCTCAACTACAACAGAAGAATACACACAACACACTAAGGACACTCCTGGAACACACACACTGGTGATCAGGGAGACTGCCACTGGACCACACAAGACACCTACCCCATAAGGCCACCCTGCAAAGACTGAGAGACATAGATCTACCTAATACTTAGAAGCAAACACAAAGAGGTACCCAGAATGAGGAAACAAATATGTCCCAAATAGAAATTAGAAAAAGAATTAACTGAAATGGAGGCAACCAACTTACCAGAGACAGAGTTTAAAACACTGGTTATACCATGTTCATGGATAGGAAGAATTAATATAGTTAAAATGTCCATACTACCAAAGCACTCTATAGATTCAATGCAATCCCTATCAAAATACCAATGGCATTTTTCACAGAACTAGAACAAATAATCCTAAAATTCATATGGGACCACAAAAAAACCCTGAATAGCTATGACAATCCTGAGAAAAAAGAAGAAAGCTGGAGGTATCATGTCACCTGATATCAAATTATACTACAAAATGATAGTAATCAAAACAGCATGTATTGGCATTAAAAACAGATACATAGATCAATGAAACCGAATAGAGAGCCCAGAAATAAACCTGTGCCATACGGTCATTTAACCTATGACAAAGGAAGCAAGAATTTACACTGGGGTAAAGACAGTCTATTCAACAAATGGTGCTTGGAAAACGGGACAGATACATGAAATAAAAGTGAAACTAGACCACCTTCTTACACCATATACAAGAATAAACTAAAAATGGATTAAAGACTTAAATGTAAGACCTGAAACCATAAAACTACTAGCAGTAAATATAGAAAGTAAACTCTCATACATTACCCTTAGTGATATCATTTCTTCTATTTTTTTTATTGTGGTAATATTTTTACTGATATATCTCCTCAGGCAAGGGAAACAAAAGAAAACATAAACAAATGGGACTACATCAAACTAAAAAGCTTTTTCACAGCAAAGGAAACTATCAACAAAACAAAAAGACATCCTACTGAATGGGAGAAGATGTTTGCCAATGATACATCTGATAATGGGTTAATATCCAAAACTTACAGGAAAGTTTGCTAGCCATTTCTTGGATTTCTGTCGTACCCAGTGCAGAAGTCTGTCTTACATTTTGTATTAAAATTATCTGTTTAACTAGTGCATACGCCTCTTAGCTCTTTAAAATAGTGAGGAAAGTGTAAGTAACTTGCCAAAAGGTCACATGATTTAAAAATCAGGCACTTTGCTCTTAGCCACTTCAATAAGTTCTCTCTCAAAATCAATCAAAATTTCTTTTAATGGAAGAACACAAAAGTGGCTTTATAAGTAGGTTTGTTTCTAGAAAGAAGGAATTTAGACTATAGATTAAGAACCTAGCTCCTCAACAAAATATTAACAAATCAAATTTAAATAGCACAAAATAATTATAACCAAGACCAATTGGGATTTATGTCAGGTATGTAAGGCTGATTCAATTTGAAAATCATTTAATGTCATCCATCACATGAACAGACTAAAAAAGGAAAATCACATAATCATATCAATAGATGCAGAAAAACCATTTGACAAAATCCAACACCCCACTCATGATAAAAACTCTCAGTAAACTAGGAAGAGAAAGGAACTTCCTCAACTTGATAAAGAATATCTACAAAAAACCTACATCTAATATCATACTTAATGGTGAGATACTTGAAGTTTTCCCACTCAGATCAAATACAAGGCAAGGATGTCAACTCTTACTACTCCTTTTCAACATCATACTGAAAGTACTTGCTAACGAAATAAGGCAGAAAAAGGGGAGGGGTCGGGAGGGGAGGGAAAGGACAGGACAGGAAGGGAGAGGACAGGAGGGTGGGAGGGGAAGAGAGGGAAGGGAAGGGATGGGAAAAGAAAAGAGATTGGGAAGACATAAAAGAACAACAGTTTCAGGCCACTCATTTTCTGAACAATGGTAGGTTCTCACCCAATGCAGTTTTCACACTACAATCATTCTGTCATTCAAATTTTCCATACCATTATTCTTTTATCTCAAAATATCCTCTAAAGAGGAATGCCTGATTTAAAATAATGTCAATGGAATTGTTAGTATACAGTATACTGACAGTACTGAGAAAATAAAGAATTTTAAATGTCATTTACCTTTTTTTTTTTAATTCCACTATCATTGAACTAACAAGGGAGTTTACCTTGGCAGTAATAAGACAACTCCTACAGAAAAGGGGATTTCTGGCTCTACAAATAAGCCTTTTGTTTATGGAGACTTCCCACATATTCATTGGTCAACCATACTTTGTTCTGTTTTGCATCTCCTTCACTTGTGGTAAGAGAGACAGCACTTCAGGAATTGTCCCTACTTTTTCATGCGTCATAAATTTTCCCTCTCTAATAGGTTATTGTATAAGCATGTAAACATGCTATGATAGCTCTAATCTGTTTTTAAGGCTCTTACTCCCTCATTTCACTACTACTCCCCTACACAGCTAAATTCCTTGAAAGAATTATCTACACTAAAATTGTCTAAAGAATTGTCTTTAATTCCTTATTTCCAATTTTCTCTTTAACCAACTGTTTATTGAAATTGTTTTTTTCTAGGTCACCCATGATTTACTAATCCAATGATAATTTCTCAAATGTTTTTATTTAACCTATTGGTAGCATTGCACAACTGAATTCTCTGCTCCTTCTTGATACACTTTCTAAGCCACCACACTCTCTTGGTTTCCTATTTGTCCAGTTGGTACAAATTCATAATGAATAATCCCTCTGATATCAGAAAAGATTAGCAGCATCAGTTCAACAAGCTCACAAACTTAATTGTGAGACCTCGTGTACCTATTGCCTAGAGGATCTGATCTTGTCTCGTGGCCTTAAACATCACCATTTCCTTAATACTCCCAAATGTTCACTTGTAGCCCAAACTTCTCACCTGAACTTTAAGCTTCCATTTTCTCTTGCTTACTCAATAATTCAACTTGGAAGTCTAATATGTTCTAAACTTAACACGACGGAAGCCAAATTCCTGATTTCCAGCTCCCAAATCTGATCCTCCCACCATCTTCCCAATCTCAGCAAAGGGCAAAAATTGACAAAAGCCTTGAAACACTCTTTGACTCCTCAGCATTTCTCAGTCCCACATCAGCAGATATAAGGTGACTTTTTCTTCAAAATTCATCCAGATTTTGACCACTTATCACCATCACCACAGCTATCACTCTAGTCCATCTCTCCTGTGGTCGTCTAATTGCCGGAATCTGCCTTTGCAATAAACTTACAGTCTATTTTCCACACTGTAATGAAATAGATATTTTCAAAATGTAAGTCAAACTCCAATGAAATGACAAATTCAGGCAAGAATCATTAATGCATATCTAAATCAATAGATGAAATTATGGTACTGTGATTATGTAAATGAATATACTTATTTTTACAAATGAAGTGTTGTGATGTCTAACTTTCAAATGGTTCAGCAAAGATAGATAGATAGATAGATAGATAGATAGATAGATAGATAGATAGATAGATAGATAGATAGAGAGAGAGATAGAGAGATAGATAGATAGATAGATAGATAGATAGATAGATAGATAGATAGATAGACAAAATAAGGCAACATGGTAACAGTTGTTGAAACCAAGGGTGTGCAAATGGAGACTTATAATATTTTTTTCAACTTTTTAGAGTGTTTGGAAATTTTCATAATAAAAATTTGGGAAGAAAAATGTAAGTTAAATTATGTCTCACTCTGCTCAAAAAGCAATGGCTTCCCATTACATTAAAAGCAAAAGCAAAAGTTCTCACAACGGTCTACAAGGCCCTGCATACTCTGGTTCTGTCCCCTACTCCCAACTCTTAGCGTTAACTCTCCCCATTATTCACTTCTTCACAAGCACACTGGCATCTGTTTCTCAAACATACCAGGCACTTAAGACCTATGCATTTGTTGTTCCTCTACCAGCAACACTCTTCTCTCCTCTATCTGAGGGAAGTATACCTTCTCTTCATATATGAGACACAACTCCACATTATCCCTGAATTATGCAGCGGTCTCCTCCCCAGTCACTGGTGCTTCCTATGACCCTTACCTTCATTTTACTCCATGAACTCATCCTACCCGATATAGCGTATCTTTGTTTTGTTTATTGTCTGTTCCCCCAAACTATGCCCTCCATGAAGGCCGAGACTGAATCTGTTCACTGCTGCATCTCTAGTACGAAGGACAATATCTAGCAACAACTATGCTAATTACATGAAGGAAGAAATGAATCAATAGAAGTTGTTGGGCAGCATAAATTGTTTTTCTGATTGTTAGTTTAGATGATACCCATGAAGAATAGTACACAATTTAAAGTGAAAAACTGGAGACAGAGGACCCCACGTATTTTTTCCTTTTAAATAAATTTATTATCTTTATCATTATACTTTTCATCCATTACTAGTTCTTATCCTTATGCTTTTCATCCATTAAACAGGTCTCACAATGAAAAATAAAATAAAAATTCTCAGAGTTCAAGTTCTCAAGTAGAATGACTGATTATTCAAAATAATTCTCATGTATTATATAAATTTTGTCTCTTTCATAGAGTAGGTTTATAATTGATCTTGCTGTTTAATAAAAAAATCATTCTTTTAAGTGATTTTCTCCACTTTTTTCTCTCAATGTATTCCATTCTATTAATAACACCATTACTTCAATTACTTAATAACACATCTGTCAGTAGTGGTTCAATAGAACTAAATTACATACAATACAAAGTAATAATTGGCAACAAGATAATAAATTTCTTCCAGGTTTATTTCTCTAAGGAGGTCTTCAGTTGAAAGATTATTTGGGGAAAAAAGCAAAAGGCCCCTAGACACCTTAACATCATATCTGGCCCACACTGTCTCTGCCTTCAATCTACTCCGGTGCCCCCTTTGCTCCAGCCATGTAACATAAATATGTTACATTGTTTTATGTTAACACAAACTCACAGATGCCATTTCATTTCCTCAGCTTGGACTACCCTTTTTTTGTTCTTCATTTAGTCAACAACCATTACTGGGCTCTGAAAAACTCATAGAAAGCATTACCTTCTTCAGGAAGCCTTCTTGACTCCTTTCCTTTCAGTCATATACTTTCATAGCATCTTTTTCATTTATCACACTATAATTATGGATTTACTCATATATTTTCACTAGTCTGCAAGATCCTTGAAGGTAAAAATATATCATATTCAACTTTATTCTCTATCTCAGCACTTGGAAACTGAATGTTCTTGAAATTATTTCAAATTCAATTAAAAGTCATGATAATACTATCAGATCTGATTTTTAAGACTCACAATAGATCTGGGGTACTTTGCTATTCCTTAATGTCTACTGAAAATACACAATAATAATAATTATAATAATTTCATTTGGGAGCTATTAGATTACCTTTTCAATACTTGTGGGGGGAAAAGTCTATGTAACAGGATGCTTTACTCTGATTTTCACAGCAAGAGATAAATATCCAAGTTGCTCATTTTACTAGTCATGTTTTAATTATTCATAAATATAGATTCATCTATAATAATCTAAAGTCTCTTCCTACCAGTGCTCAATAAAAAACCTGAACAACTCAGAGTAGCCCTAGGCAGAAAGATGGGGTGGAATGTGTGTGTATGGGTGTACATGTAAGAGTTACTGGGGTAGTTTATTACAATCCTAATTTGTATTTTGTTCTCCATTTACTCTTTTTCTTTCTCCCACTCTATTATTTATGGAAGGTGTGAGTTATTGAGTAGAAAATAGAGGTTATTCGTGGATGATCTGCCTTCTAACTTTTTGGCAGGGAGCCTGAGCTAAAGGCAAAACCTCTGAGGGCTGTCAGGGAGACTGGAAAAGAGCCTCCTAAACGCAACTTCCCTAGACTGGAAAAGGCTCAGCAGTATCAGGCATAGTAGAGACTGGAATCCTACTTTCTGGCTGTGCTTCAAGGCACGGCTACGTGGAGCATCTTTGGAGGACACATTTTAGGTCCTAAGGACTATCAGCAGGGAGTCTCGTGCAGAAGTCGGCCAAAAAGCAGTAATGTCATCTTACTTTAAGGAACACAAGGACTTATTTAACAAGGTTATTCATCGTGACCATAAACTGCAAACAAGTAGGCCCATCCCACTTTGTTTTCTTTCTTTCTTTTTCTTTAATTACAGTTTGTTGGGGGTGACAATGGTTAGTAAAGTTATATAGGTTTCTGATGTACAATTCTGCAATACATCATCTACATATCACATTGTGTGTTCACCACCCAGAGTCAGTTCCCCTTCCATCACCATGTATTTGATCCCATTAAAGACTCTTAGATTCTTGTTTTGGGGAGGAGAAAGGCAGGGAGCCTCATTCTTCTCCACATGCTCCCATGACTGATAGGAATCCCATCTTACCAGGTTGGGCAATTCAAAGTCATAGTTAATTTAATTTATGGAAAATGATATAATTTTACATTTCTTGCATATATGAATTTGTGATATAACTAATCCAACTAAACACAATATGGATTTGTATATTTCTAATATACTGTAATATACATTTTTCATTGTTCATTATTTATGTTATTTGCGCTTCACAACCCCTATAGTAGAATGATTGAAATGACTGCATTTTGAAAGTCTAAAAAGTTTTTCTTTGGAAGCAAAACAATAATGGCTTTATGGCAGAGTTGATAATGTCTGTCAATAAGAAGTTCATCGGCATCAGAAGTAGAACACTGCAAGATAAATTTGTAATTTGGATTCAGGGACGGCAAACAAAACATCTGAAGGAGTGGGAGAGAAGCAGCAATCTCATTAAGTGTTCCCCAGAAAGGCCTATACATAGGCAGGAGACTGATGACTCCTTTCAGAAATGCTTCACAACCCATATGCTAGACTAAATGAATATATTTTATTATTAAAAAAAAAAAAAAACCAAAACACTGAAGGATCCCTAGCATCCTGAAATCCACCCACATAAGGCTTAGCTGGGAAACAGAAATACCAAATTCAGTAAAGTGGCTGGAATGGGAGGGAAGGGGCAGGCACAAGACTAAGCAAGGGTCTGTAGGGGGCTTTCAACTGGGAGCTGTAATGCTCAGTTTAAAAAAAATCTTTAAACAAATATGGCCAAAACTTAAATATGACAAACATGGTAGTAGATATATGGATGTTTTGCTTTGTTCCTTTTTTCAATGCCAATCTGTATTTTGGGGCTATTTCAAAATTAAAATCTAGCATAAGCATGCATCCTGATTTTCACCTGAGTATAAACTCTCCCCTCTGCAGTTTAGAATCGGGATAATTTTATACAGAGCCTAGTGCATTACTGTGCTCAGTAAGTTTTGTTTGCACAGAACTACTTAAAAGGTAATAGAAAAACCGATTTTCTGGTTCATTATTCATTCCTTTCCAAATAAAGCCACTTCATCCAAATGAAAAAGTACCAACAAAAATCGAGGTAACAAGAGATGTTCACTGGTATAAAATGTGTAACTATTCCTATTTCATATAGTCTGCAATTTTGAATTAAGACAGACTCATTAAAATAATACATATACTCGTATGTATACAGTCGGTCCTCATTAGAATCTGTATTTGTAAATTCACCTACTCACTAAAATTTATTTGGAACCCGTAAGTCAATACTACTTTCACAGTCAGTCATTCATGGACATACACAGAGTGACAAAAAATTTGAGCTGCCTGAAGCACACGTTCCTAGCTAAGGTCAAACAAGAAAACACTGCCTTCTTGTTTTAGCTTTCATACTGTAAACAAGTGTCCTTTTCACAGTCTATTTCACTGTGCTATGTTTTCCCCATTTTTTGTGCTTATTGTTGGTAATTTTGCTGTTTAAAATGGTCCCCAAGCATAGTGCTAAGTGCTGTCTAGTGATCCTAAGCACAAGAAGATTGTGATGTGTCTTATGGAGAAAACACATACATTCAATACAACCTTCATTCAAGCACGAGCACTGTTGGCTGTGAGTTCAATGTTAACGAATCAACAATATATATTAAATAAGATATCTTTAAGCAGAAACACACATAAAACAAAACTGTATTGACTGGCTGATGAAAATGTGGCCAGAGGCTCATAGGAATCTAACTCTGTATTTCCCTTAGGAAACATGGTTCAGTAATCACTAATTCGATGTCTCTAGTGACTTTATAGAACATAACTACTGTGAATAAGGAGAATAAACTGTGTGTGTGTATGTGTGTTTATTCCCTAATTAACAAAATATTTCTTTGAATGAAATTTATTTATAGGAACCACTGACTATTTTGATTAGATACACATAGCGCAGTGCCTTGTCTTGAATAAGTAATGAATAATCAACCATAATGAAGATAGTGGACAACATATTATGTTATACATACATTATATGACTTTAAATAGCATGGCATTATGAGGCATTCTGAGGTTTCTGGTAAGCAAAAAGACCGTGCATAAAGATAGTTAATACACTTGTAACCACTTAAAAGATGGAGAAGAAATTTACAGAAGCAAATGGGGCATCATTTTACTGATTTAGTTATTCCTACAAGGAATTATTGTGGATAATGGCAGCAGTATGGTAAAAACTATGCAGTAGAAAAAATTCTAAGATGATTTTTAAAGGTTTCCTCAATCAGTTAACAGAATTGAACTGTTACTTTCCCAAAGTGACTCCAAAGAGCAAAAAAACATACATCCCCTCACATAGCTTAGCTAATTGTAATGAAAAAGCAAGTAATATCCTTAAACAGTCACATTGCTATAAAGTTAATCTTATTATAGAAAAGTAGAATAAGTGAGTTGTACTGTTTAATATTTCATGAAGACTTTTTCAACATTAACATTTCCTATAATAATGGTTTCAATAACTTTGAAGTACATAATTTTAAAATTCACATTTCCTTTTATTAGAATAGAGAAAAATAAAAAACTAAAATGAACCTAAAAGAACATATAAACACTAAGGTCATGACTGAGAATGATGTCATAAACCCGTATCTGTCTAAAACTTTAAGTTCATAATGCCACCTTCTCCATTTTTGCTGAATAGTCAACGGTCTAACAATTAATACTGTGCATTTTAATATCCATTTGTAGTTTGGGAAGATGATTTTCAGAAGATGATGAGATTGACAATGCTAACAAATAAAAGTCTTCTGATAATTTCAAATTCTATTTAAAAATATAGGAAAGAAAATAGGATGAAAATTAATATTTAAAGAGAAGAGGCCAGAACTAGAGATCAATATTCCACTGCAAGAAAAAAAACAAGTTTTCGTTGTACATGTAGATAGTAATTGTAAAGCAAGTTCCATGGATATCATTTATTTACAGATAATGTTTAAATTTGTATCGCCAGTCATATGTCTCTTCTGAACTTCTGTTTCTCATACCCAACCTCACATACTCAATATTTCAATTTGGACAGGTACCACAATCTTATGTGTCCAAAACTGAACCTCTTGATTTTCCCTTTAAGCCTGCTCTTCCTAAGCCTTCTCCATCTTAGTAAATGGTAATTCCATTCTTCCATTGCTCATGCCAAAATCTTTGGATTTACCCTTGACTCTTTTCCTTTTTCATACACCACATAAACAAATCCTAGTTTTTTCCTTCAGCATATATCCAGAAACTGACCACTTCTTACCGCTTCCAAGATTACGTCCTTGCTCTAAACCATCATCATTTCTCACTTGGACAACGGCATCAGCCTATTAACTGCTACCTTTTTTCTTCAGACTCTAGTTTCCACTCAGCACCCAGAGTGATTCATTAAAAATGTAAATCAGATCGTGTCCTTTCTCTGCTCAAAACCTCTATTGCCTTCCCATCTTGTTTAGGGAAAAATTAAAACTCCTGACCACGGCTTATAAGGCCCTACTTGATTTAATTCCCTGCCACCTCTCTGACCTTGTCTTACATTTTCTTTCTTTCACTTCATTCCAAATCACACAAATCTCTGTTGTTCCTCAAACATGCTAAGTATTCTCTTACCTCACCGTCTCTGCACTTTTTGATTCCTCTGACTAGAAAGCTTTTCATCCAGGTATCTATGTCCTTCACTACTTCACTTACTTCAGATCTCTTTTAACCTTATCAGAGAGGTCTTCCCTGATCACCTTATTAAAAATATAGCAAACTCCCTATGCACTCTTACCTGACCATTCTCTAGTCTCTTATCCTGCTTTATTTTTTCTCATAGTGCTTATCAAAACCACCTAACTGAAATATTTAGTGTTTATTTTCTGTCTTTCTCCATTAGAATGAATTTAAGTTTCTTGAAAGAAGAGGCCTTCTTCGTTTTTATTCACTACTATGTCCTTAGGATCTGGAATAATACCTGGCACATAAATGGTGCTTAATAAGCATTTGGTGAATTAATGAGTGAAATGAACCCAAATAATTATAAGAAGGACTCACTTACAAGGCCAATAAACCTAAACCCCTGTAAGTTAAGTATTAATAATTAAATGTGTAATAATTTTGTTTAAATTTGCTAGCTAGGATACAAAGAGCTTTATATATACAGTGGTTACATTTCTCTAATTTGAACTGTAATTCCTATTTTAAGACCTTTTTAACTTACATTTTTAATAGGCTGTTTTTTAGAGCAGTTTTAGGTTCCTAGCAAAACGGAGTGGAAAGTATGTGCGGGCCCTTCCACCCTTTTCCCCCGCCACCTGCACAGCTTCCCCCACCATCAGCCATTCAGGGCCCAGACAACCGCTAACTTGCTTTCTGTCTCTATAAATTTGCCGTTTCTGGACATTTGCTATAAATAGAATCACAATTATGTAACCTTTTGCACCTGGCTTCTTTCATCTAGTATAATGTTCTTCCATGTTGAACATGCTGAACCACGTGCCATTGCACAGATATACCATTTTCCTTTTTATTGCTAAATAGTACTCTGTTATATGGATATACCACATACTGTTTAGAGTGTGCCAAGGTGGGACCTTACCATTCGTATGTGTCAGAATAGAGGAGTCCTCAATGAATGCCAGTAATTAGGGCTGGTAAGAGGAAGAAGGGGGAAGAAAAATAGAATGGTGGTTGAATAAAATCTGTTCCAAATGGAGATGGAAAAGTCAAGCTCCAGTGAATCATCTGGAGGTAGAGGAACCTGCCCTGGCTGTGGGAATTCAAACTCAACTGGATTCTATGATCTGAGTTTCTTCACTACCTGTTATAGGGAGGAAGGTGTGGTAATGGCAGCCAGCCTCGGCATCTAAGGAAGACAACTGGTCTTTTTTATCCAAGTGTGTTAGAAGTTGCCAATCCATTATATAATTAAGTAGCATAGCTAAAAGCAATTATAAATATTTTTTAAATAACATTTGTCTGTTGACTTCAAAAAAAAAAAAGGCAGAGAAGGCATATACATTTATCCTCTCCCCTTATAAAATTACAGCAAAAATAAATTAAAAGGTTTAAATCCACAAGGAAAAAGCAAACAGAAGAGAGGGCAACAGTGAAGATAATATTTCAATAAATTTTTGGAAACATGAGAGCCAATGGAGGGGAGTGGCATCTGATTTATCAGGGTAGAAGAAGCTATAACCTCAGGGAGACACTGATGAGAAGAGACTGAATTTACCCCCAAAGAACCTGGGAAAGGCTCAGACCTTGGAAGTATCAAGTAGATGTAGGGGAAGCCCAAAGTGAAAAAACAGGATGAAAGTCTCTGTATGTGAAGGGTTGATTTCCCTCCTGACTCCCACACATAGAATGCCTGCAGATAAGTGCACACAGTTCAGCTCTGGTGGAAGAATGTAAGTTTCTCCTCTACAGAAATTGAAAAGGAGTATTCTAGACTTGAGAACACTGGGCAGAGTAGAGAGCAGACGTAAGATGAACCGAAAAGAAAGGGATTTATTGAAATACTGAAACTACCCCCACCCTCACCCCAGAAAACTTGCATTTTCTTGCCCAGGCAAGAAACTAGAAAAGTCTCTTCTGAAGGAACTGAACAATCCCAGAAAAAAAGTCCTCCTCGTGGTGACGTATGGCCATGTCTCCATCCTAACATCCAAAAGTGAGGCTTACACACAATGAGTCTTCTTATTCCTAAAAAGCTTTTAACCACTTTAAAAAATACACCTATACAGACCACCAAGGGTGATCAGACATGAGGAAATCATGAAAGATTAAAAACAGATATCAAAAGAGCTATTTGATATTTAAAATATGATTACTGAAATAAGGCATTAAACAGAGGTTATAAAAATCCCCAGGAAAGTAGAACAAAACATGAAATAGAAAATAAGAAAGAAAAGATAGTTAAAGGATCAATCTAGGGAAATTAACTGTGGACAAAGGGGAGTTCCAAGAAGAGGACAGAAAAAAAGAGGGAAGAAAATAATAATAACAAATACTTATTAAGGGCATACTATACGCGCTAGGCATTGCTCTAAGTGCTTTAAAAATTATTTTTAATTAATTCTCTGGTCACTCTATGAAGTAGGTGTTATTATCCCCATTTTACAGATAAGGAAAATTAGGAATGTAGGGGTTACTCTAACAGCTAGTAAGTGGCAGAGCCAGAGTTCAAACCCAAGCAGTCTGGTGCCGTAACTCACTCTCCCAACAATTATATACTGCTGCTTCTCTATCAAAAAAATAATATAAGAATAAGACACTTTCAGGTTAAAAGGGCAGATTGACCATGAACAGTCAATTTACTTCCTCCAGAAACCCCACTAAAACAACAGTAAAGTGAATTTTTATTTTTCATTTGGTTTTTAAAAACGATATGAATAAGTTTATTTTTATTTTTCTTGACATCCGCTGAACTGTGGAGCCAAGCTCCGTTGGCCGGCTGTGTGGAGCCTTGTATCTGTTGGCCTCCTGAAGTTCTGTTTACCATCTCCAGAGGTTCAGCTTTTTGAGAAGTGAAGGTATGTTTAGAAGGATATGTTCCCGGATAGGAGAGATTTGGAATGCAGGCTGATGACATCAGATACAATGACTTTATCTTTTGGTCCCTCCTATTCTGGCTTCAGAGAAATAAGAGAGTTGCTAGTGAGACTGGTGCCATTTTATGTAGTTTCTACACCTTGAATTCCCTCATCTCAGAGATCTTGTTCCTGGTCTTGTTTCTGTTCTAACGGCTCATCAAGTTCTCTTTTTCTCTGGACATGGAATCTAGATCTCCGATTTTGAAAAAATTGAATTTGGACTCTTGACTCTGGAACCCCAATTTCCTTAGCAAGTTGCTATCTGAAATCAATCCCAGGATAAGGGTTGTTCGTAAATGCCATGATAAGGGTGGATAATTGGGAGGAGGTGTAGCTGGTACGACACCGTCTATCTTCTTTACTATGAATCTTCTCTTCAGGTGATCTTGGTCTTGGCTTGCTTTTAAGTCCTCAGGTTCTGATCTTTTCTGAACTCTGTGCCTAGCTCTTCAATTCTGAAACCAAATCTGGATTCTAGACTCTTCAGTGTTGATTTCTAAAGCAATCTTTTGTTTGACAGCATAACCAAACAAAGGTTTTTGGTTGAATGCTTTGATGAGGATTTTCAACTGATCTTCTGTGAATTTGGTGCTGCTTCACTTATGATTTATTGCTGTGATCTTGCTTGGAGAGTTGTTTTGAGCCATGTTGGAAGAGAGTCCTAAAGTCTCAGCCTTCAACCAGGAGACCATAAAGTGAATTTTAAACACACATAATACCAAAGAGCAAAAGGGAAGAGAGAACGGAAAAAAGCAACAGATTTTTGGACATCAGAAAGTAGATGATGGAGTGATAACTGACACAAATAAATGGAAAGATATTATGTGCTCACGGATTGAAAGAATTAATATTGTTAAAAAGTCCATACTCCCCAAAGCAATCTATAGATTCAATGCAATCCCTATCAAAATTCCAATGGCATATTTTAGAGAACTAGAATAAATAATTCTAAAATTTGTATGGAACCAGAAAAGTTCTGGAACAGCCAAAGCAATCTTGAGAAAGAAGAATAAAGCTGAAAGCAACATGCTCCCTGATTTCAAGCTATACTACACAAAGCTATAGTAATCAAAACAGACACACAAATTAGTAGAACAGAATTGAAAGCCCAGAAATAAACCCACACATATAAGGGCAATTAATTGATTACAAAGGAGGAATGGAGAAAGGGCAGTCTCTTCAATAAATGGTGCTGGGAAAACTGAGCAGCCACATTTAAAAGAAACTAGACCAGTTCCTTGCAACACATACGAAAATTAACTCAAAATGAATCCATTTTGAGCTGAATGTAAGACCTGAAACCATAAAATTCCTAGAAGAAAACATAGGCAGTAATCTCTTTTACATAGGTGTTAGTGACATTTTTGTGGATATGACTCCAAAGGAATGGGAAACAAAAGTAAAAATAAACAAATGGGAGTACATCTAACTAAAAAGTTTCTACACAGTTAATGAAACCATCATCAAAACAAAAAAGCAACTTACTAAACAGAAGATATTTGCAAATCATACATCCAACAAGGGGTTAATTTCCAAAATATATAAAGAATTCAACAAGAAAAACACACAACTTGATTAAAAAATAGGCCGAGGATCTGAATAGGCATTTTTCCAAAGACATAAAGATGGTGAACAGTCACATGAAAAGATATTCAACATCACTAATTATCAGGGAAATGCAAATCAAGATCTCAATGAGATATCACCTCACACCTGTTAGACTGACTATCATCAAAAAGACAAGAAACAACAAGTGCTGGAGAGTATGTGGAGAAAAGGATATCCTCATACAGTGTTGGTGGGAATGTAAATTGGTGCAGTCACTATGGAAAACACTAGGGAGATTCCTCAAAAAGTTAAAAATGGAACTACCATATAATTCAGTAATTCTACTTCTGGGTATTTACAGAAAGAATACAAAAACCCTAATTCGAAAAGATATATGCATACCTATATTCACTGCAGCATTATTTATAATAGCCAAGATATGGAAACAACCTAAGTGTCCATCAGTGGATGAATGAAGAAGATGTAGTACAATGGAATACTACTCGGCCATAGAAAAGAATGTATCTTGCTATTTGTGACAACATGGATGGAGGTATTATGCTCCGTCAAATAAGTCAGATGGAGAGAGACAAACATTCATATGTGAAATATAAACAAAACAAAACAAACGTACAAATACAACAAAACAAACTCAGAGATACAGAGACCAGATTGATGTTTACCTGAGGGGAAAGGGGATGCAAAATGGGTGAAGTGGGTCATCTGTATGGTAAAGGATAGAAACTAGACTTTTGGTGGCAATCACTTTGTAGTATATACAGATGTTGAATTACAATGTTGTACACCTTAGACTTATATAATGTTATCTACCAATTTTACCTACAAATATAAAATAAAATAAAAACAGTATCTTGAGTTTCTTTTTGTTTTTTTTCCCTTTAGGGTAATCTTATCCTTTTCATTAACAATGAGAAAAAAGCTTTAGTTTCCCTAGAATGTGCCAAGGCTACCTATGTTGGTTATACAAATAGTTTTCCTATACCGTCAAAATTTTAAAAGCAAAACCTGTTATATCTATTTAAAATATCATCTTAAGTTCAAATACTATAGATATTTAGAAATAATAAGTAGTCATTAAATTCAACTTGCACATTTTTAATTGTGAATATATACGAGTATTTTAACCATCCACTTTCTGAAAATTTAATAATCTTACAAGCTCTTCTTTAGCTACTTTCTCAATCATTATAATATCATAATTATTTTCAGTCTTTTGATTTACTATCAGTTTCTGACTTATTCTATAAGTAAGCGTTTAACAGTAAATTCCTTACATTTCAGGAAGAGGACTAGAAAAACAAGTTGCCAACCCATGTATAAATATTTTTAGCTTGTCAGTATTTCAATTTTCTGTCAAAAGACCAAAAAAATACATCACTACATCATTATTACAGCAGATTTCAAAATATCACTGTTCAATTACAGAATTCCCCATTGGTTGACATTTTGGTTATCTACAGGAAAGTAAAAAACTTGGAAAGCAACATGGATATTAAATATAGGGAAATGTTTCCTAATCTTCTGATAAAATGAGGACTAGTCTTTTGTCTATAAATATAAGGAAAATACTCTAAAACTCAATTAAAAAGTTAAAAATAATAAAAATAAAGTACCTTCCAAAATTATTCAAGATCATAGAAATTTTCTCTATATACAAATTATATCTCCATAAAATAAAATATTTATCCTTGGAGATGAAATTTTATACATGTTACAAATTACAAATATACCTACTACTGAGTGAATAGCATTTTCCTAAAGTGCTTCCTAAAGGCAAAAACAAAATTTTTGAAGCAAATAAAAACTCATGTTCATAATACACTTAAATAATAAACCAGTGTGCATCATGCAGTCAGTTTAACAAGATATAACATCCCAACAACAGGAAAACAGAACCTCTTTTTATCCTTTGAAGAGACGTTAAAATCGTGGGTACTCCAAGGACTCATTCTTCAGATGAGGTCTTTGTACAGCATCTGTCAGTAAGGACAGTGCAGATGCACTGACATCGCTGGGATTTTTCACTAAGATTTAAACTAGCTGCATACCGTCTCATGGGTCTCTTCTTTGATGAGCTAAATTTCCCCCCTTTCTTGTATTATCCAGGGTGTTAGTAATGAGTAAAACTAAAACAGACTTAATTACAGTACCCTTTTAATAAGGTACTAAATATAGTTCTTTGTTCAGTCAGTTGTGATTGTCCATGAAAATCACAGGAATGTTTAAAACAAGATGTATAGGATTCTATTAAATTATGTTCCGGAACCTAAAGGTTTTTTTATATAGGTATTTATAAGACAACTTATATTTGTAGAATTGATTATAATTTTCACAAAATAAACTTTGTTTTGCCATATGAGGCTCAAAATAGCAATACCTGAAATACTGGGATTTACTAGTATATATTGTGCCTGTTCATTTTGAAACAAAGAAAAAAATATTGCTTCTATAACAGCCAAAGAAAGAAAGATAAGATAAACGTGTGAGACCTAACTACTTGGTTTAGCCAAGATCAAGAGAGGAAACCCTCTGACTTTTTTACATATTCCTCAAAGGGTCAACTTAAACCCTACTTTCTTTCATAGGTTCTTTTCCCCAACCCTTCTTTTTTCTTTCCTAGTTGCCTGCTGCTAACTAGACAAATTAGTATTGATACAAAGAACATACGCTATTTAACATTCAATATAGAGCTCCTTAGTTATTAAGCTACTTGGTGAAAAATGTTTCTCAAGTTCATCATGCTATGTTAATTTACTAATCTAAAAGAAATCTACAGAGCAGTCTTTCAGACCTTCTATTTTTGTGTTTATAATTTGCTAAGTAGAGGGTATTTCTATTGTTTTCAGAAATAATCATTTTATGAGTTAGGACATAACACCAAATTCATAAGGGAGGTTGCCTCTTACAGGAAGAGGGGAATGAGAGGAAATTGGGGGTGGGGAGATAAAACGTACTTTAACTTCATCTATTCATGCTTTATTACTTTTACATAAAATACCTAAAATTTGAAATTTCTCAAAATAAAGATTTAATTTTTAAAAAACTGTCGGAACTCAAATATCCTCCTTATCATAGCTGATCAATCTCCTCTATATAGGCGGTATAGGATATTGCTAGTATGTGCAGTTTCCCATGGTAAAAGGCCAGTTACTTTCTCCTCTACATCTTTGAAAGTCCTAATTATTCAGTAAGTCATTAAGAAAATACCCAAAGGCTCTTTGAGGTGGTCCAAACCAGGTTCTCACTAATTTCTCAAAGCCCAACTGAATTATTATTGTAAATGGTGCCTCTGAGGTCCAGAATCCACTTCTACCTGTGTAATGACACCTTCATACTGACTTACAGCGTGAACACTTTGGCATAATTCATCTTATACTCTCAGACATGAAACATTATTTTCTTCTGGGAAGATTTCTGTAACTATTAGAATCTTGATAGAATTCTCAAAGCTACATGAATATAATCAGCTATAAAATTATAAAACAAATCTATTAGTTCTTCAGTAGAAGAGATCAACTATACAAATGGACAATGGCCAGACCATACAAGACAATAGAATTCTGACCCACAATCTCTTCGACAACCTCCTGGAAAGCCAAAACACATCCTCTGCAGCAATCAGCCCAAAGAGTCAGGATTTGGTCAATAACCACCACCTTCCTTTTGTTGTTTTTTTGTAATATTTTTTCTTTTTATTTATTAGTTTTATAGGTGTGTTGTTATTGTTGTTGTTTTGTTTTCTTTTTTGCCCATGGCCTACCCACCACCCCATTATTTCAACTCAGGACCAATAAGAGAAAGACAAATATGCTCTCCAAACCAATAACCTAAGATGCCAGGTTTCTAGTCAGCCCACTTCAGTTTCCCCATGTCAACAATCTCCGATCAGAGCATATCTAAAATCTTTTTTTTTTTAAATAATAAAACTTTTCCACTTCCCTGTGAATCTGCAAATGCAAATGATGGTGTCTGTATAGCAAGCTTTGAACAGTAGCCCATTTGTTCTCATTTTGGGTAGTATTACTTATTTCCACAGCAGTGTAAAAATCATGGAGAAAGAAAACTATGAATATTTCATTCTAATCCATCGAAGATCACACTTTAGTCTGGCTGTTTCTACCTTAGCTATTGTTCTTTTTGCCAGTCAGTATACCAGAGCCAAGTTACTTCTCTTAATACATAAATGATTTTCCATCACTTGGAAGACAATTTTTGTATTCTCCTTCAAGATTTGATATTTCAGACTCAAATTGGTATAGTTTCTTTCTTGGGAACTGTAATCATTTGAAAACAATATCTAAAGAAAAGATTGTGCTATTATTTTAGAAAAACCATAATGATGATGCTATAAACTGAAACAATAGTACAGTAAAATACCTGCTGTCAATCGTGAATATATCTGTAGAAAACATCAGAGGGCGATCCCTAAATTTTGCTGATCGTGAAAAGATACACCCTACAAAGAGTTATGAAAGTTTATCTGTAGTACCTTGAAGATGTATTGGATAAAATGTGAGTTTAGGCCTATGATGGCATAAATAATGTGAATGAAAAACGTAATGGCTTTATAAGAAATATTAAGAATAAGGAATTAGAGCATTATATTTCTCAATCACATCTTTTAGTTTTGGTAATAATGAAGTTTCTTAAGGAAGTAAAAAAAAACCAAAACCCAAAATGTTCTAATTTGTGTTACACTATTTATATATCTGAGAAAAGAATGAAAAAAATTCAAAATATTTGTTAGAGGAACAAAGTATAATACGTAGGAAGTAGCATTTATAATAAACACATTGGGTAAGGTTTTGTCATAAATTATTTGCTATCATAGAGGAGCTTCCAAATTATTAAAACAATGAAAGTTATATCAATTGATTTTTTAAAAAAGCCATAGAATTCAATGACGTCATTTTCAATCATTTATATATAATATGATATATACGATATATAGAGAGAATATCTATATCTATATCTATCTATTTATCTATCTATCTATCTATCTATCTATCTATCTATCTATCTATCTATATGGAGAGAGAGAGAGAGAGAGAGAGAGAGAGAAAACACTTCAGAGTAGAATTCCAGGCATTTACCCTACATAGTTAAAAATTTGAACTTTAAGGTCTTAATTTACAAATAGGTCTTAAAATTTGCTGCTAGGATTATAGTTAATCTGTGATGTTGGCACTGTTATTGGAATGACATAAGAGAAAGTAGTATATTATTTTGTGAAAATATTCCTTATTATTAAAAAATAAGTAACCCCTTTGGAAATAGGTTCATCTGAAATCCCCTGCCTAAATCTAACAGCAAAGTAATCTCAACGAACATTTCTACTGAACATTTCTAATAAAATTCATTGTCTTATCTGACAAACCCATTTCTTTCAATTATGTTCATTATCTTGATAGTATGCAAGTGTTGAATATTGCTGAACAAAAGACTACAGACTCGATTTTGGAATAATAGTAGCTCCAATTGGGAGAAAAAAGATTGACGTACGGTTCACATTTGAAAGGAATGTTACGTTATTCCAGAAGATGATCTCTGTATTATAGATAGATAGATAGATAGATAGATAGATAGATAGATAGATAGATAGATAGATAGATAGATATGCAGTGGTATACCATTTTAAAGACTTTATCCCATTTGGTTGAAAATCATACACCAGGCCAAGCTCCCCACGCTGCACTCTGCTCCTCTCCCCCCGCAGGCCGCCATCGCCCACCATGGCCTCCATTCAGCAGCTGGTAGGAGGACGGCTCTTAGTGGAGAGCAGAGGCTTTGATGAGTACATGAAGGAATTAGGAGTAGGGATGGCTCTACGAAAAATGGGTGCCATGGCCAAACTAGGCTGTGTCCTCACCACTGACAAGCAAATACCTCACCATAAAAACTGAGAGCATGTTGAAAACAACGCAGTTTTCATGTAACCTGGGAGAGAAGTTTGAAGAAACTACAGCTGATGGCAGAAAAACTCAGACTGGGTGCAGTTTTGTCAACGGCGCATTGATGCAACATCAGGAATGGGATGGGAAGGAAAGCACAATAACAAGAAAACTGGAAAACGGGAAATGAGTTGTGGAATGCGTCATGAACATTGCCACCTGTACTCGGGTCTATGAAAAAGGGGAGTAAAAATTCCATCATCCTTCCGGACAGGAATTGGCTGCACGAATAAACAGTTCAATGAGCAAATCTCTCCATGCTTTTTTTTTTTTTTTTTGATTACTGTATTCAGTTATCTTTATCACAAACATTTTACATGCAGCTATTTCCAAGTGTTCATTTAATTAAGATCATCCCTTTGATTAGGGAATAAACGTGTTTATGCTATTCCAAAAAAAAAGAAAAAATCATAAACCATAAACTGAATAACAGGGATAAATCTGTAAAAGCAAATCTACTTGCTAGGTTGCTATACACTACCATTGGTTTCTTCCTGAAAATACTAATTAATGATGTTACCAGCATATACCCAAATTTTTACTAAATTTTCAGCAAATTTACACTTGATCACATGATTCTCCTAAATGATTAGCGACATTGTTTAAGACCAGGCATTCATACATAGGCAAAGCCTAGCCTAATGGAGCAACATGGCCACATCATTCCCTAACAGCACTACTATATGTAATACATACGAGAACCAGTCCAATTGTCTAAGGAAACAAATGATAATAACAACTGAATAAAAGGTTATCAACAGAAATATTTAACTTTAAAAATTTGGTCTTTGTGTCTCTTTAGTATCTCTTAGTTCAAAACAAGAGACCTTGTGAAATGCCAGTTAGTATGTATATGGTTTTCTTATTCATGGGTACATATCATAGAAATCATGTTTTTGCAGTAGTCTAATATTCCAAAGATTGATTGCTGAGGTCTTGTTTCATTGAATTCTTATGTTTTTCTCATGGTTAGACCGGGGTTAGGAACTTTTGTGAGGGAGGTCACAGAGGTAAAATGCCATTGTCATCACATCGTAACAAGGGTATTTGCTATTTATACGGTTTATGACTCTTGATGTAGACCTTGGTCACCTGGCTGAAGGAGCATTTGTCACATTTCTCCTATCAAGTTACTTCCTCTCTCCCCATTCCCACTTTCCACACTGTACTCTTTGGAATGAAGTCACTGTATGCAGCCTACACTTAAGAAGTGGGGAGTTATGTTTCCCCACATATTTGGCATTTTTCTGTATGGGGAGATTTGTCTCATCACCTCCATTTATTAATTTATCCAATTATTTGTGCCAGTATGGGCTCATGGATATTTATTTTACGATTTGAATTATAATACAATACTATTTTATTCTTTTTGTTCAAATGTTTCCAAGTTTGACCACTGAGAGCTCTTTCAGTTTGCTCCTCTGCTCCTTTGACAACCGCCAATCGAAGCTTTTTTTTTTTTTCAGTATTTTCTCATGTTCTGCCACTCCAACATGCTCCAGGCTGATTTTGTTTATTTTCTGCCCTAGTCCTTGAAACATAGGCACACACTCACGTGGAGAATGATGTGTAGAGATGGAAGCAGAGACTGAAGTGCTGCAGCTGCAAGCCAAGGAATGCCAAGAATTGCCAGCACACCATCACAAGCTAGGAGTAGGCAAGGAAGGATTCTCTTCTGAGAGTCTCACGGTGAAACCTGCTGGTATCTTGATTTTTGACTTCTACCTTCCAGAACTGAGAGAGAATACATTTTTCTATTGTTTTAAGCCAAACAATTTGTGGTACTTTGTCATGGCAGCCCTAGGAAACTAACACATCCCCCTGAAATCTGGCCCTGCCCTATTTGGTTCTCTCCATCCAGTGAATGGCACCACGATTCGAATGCCCAGTTGCTCACCCTACAAACCTGGGAGTTCTTGATTTCACTCTTTCTCTCATCCCCACATCTAATATATCAGCAACTTTGATTGATTCTACCCCCAAAATACACCTTGAACCCATCCATTTTTTTCCATCTGCTTAGCTACCACCGTGGTCCAAGTGATAGTTATCCCGAGCCCAAATAGATTAGCAACAGCTTCTCACCTGGTTGCCCTACTCTGATTCTTGCCCTTTCCAGTCCTTTCTCCACATAGCAGCCAGAGTTACCCTCTTAAAATATAAACCAGACCATGTTACTTCCTCGCTTAAGAAAATATTTCAAACTCCTTATAGGAGTCACAAAGGCCCTGTGAGGGTCTGACTTGACTCCTAACTTCTCCAACTTTGTTTCTGGTGACCTTCTATCTCATCCACCAAACCAGCCACAATGGCAGCTCTCTGGCCTCAGGGCTTTTTACCCTTCTGTCTGGACCCCTGTCCCCCACACTCTTCATGTGGCTGGATCCTTCTCAGGTTCTTCAGGTCTAATCATAAATATTTAACATACGGTATTTGTGAGATGAATATGAGAATGAGCTCCTCTGTAATTGCAGTTACAAAAACTGAGACTCAGGAAAGAAAAATATTATTATTTCCTACCAGTATTTAAATTAAGAAAGTGTTAAATGAAATCACAAATATAGTGCAGGTAATTTATTGGTATTTATATTATATACAAGAGCTCTACTAAGTCAGGAGAGAGGATAATAACATAGAATCGAAATAAATATTGTATTATTATACACTTAGAAAATATTAGGTCAATTATTGCTTTCAGAGCCAAGTCCCTCATTTGGGCAGAATGAAAGATATTTGACCCAGAAAATGTTTCCTACTGACAAGACATTTTTACTTCATTCCTCTTTAGAATTTATTGAATGCCTGTAGCCTTTACACTAGAATAGAACAAATTGTCAACATATCAGGCACTAATATATACAAACTCAATTTTTTCTTTGAACTCTTATTTATCTTCAAAATCTCCTCATTCATAATTTTCAGAGTTGCTTTCCCTAAAATTAAAAAAAAAATACAGTTGACTCTTGAACAATGTGGGTGTTATAGGCACTTTTGATTCCCCCAAAACTTAACTGTCCCTCAGTATTCACTGGGCATTTGTTCCAGGACCTCTCACAGACACCAATATATACAGATGCTCCAGTCCCCTATATAAAATAGCGTGGACCAATGCATATGGTTGGCCCTCCACATCTGTAGACTCCCAATGGGGGATTGAAAACAGTACGGGTATTTATTGAAAAAAATCCATGTATAATTGAACCCATGCAGGTCAGACCCGTGTTGTTCAAATTGTATTCTCCTACATACCATACTAGTATATTTTTCAGTGTCAAAACCCATTATGGATTGTAAAAATAATTTATTAGTGACCAATGTTTTTAAAAAATAAATACAATAGAAATATCAGAGTTCATCACATTAAGTTTCATAAAATTTGATTTCAGTTTTACTTGTGTGTGTGTGTGTACACGTGTGCATGTATGTATGAAGTCACAAGATGTCTTACAAACAATAAAATGTATTTTAAATGCTCAAAGTACATCACAGCCTTTTGAGAAGCAGTATAGGTTAAAAGCTTTTAAACAGATCTGCATTCCAGTCCTTCCTCTGTCCAAGTAACCTGACCTTGGACAAGTTATTTTCTGATCTGAAAAATCACGTAATAATAGTATCTACTTTATGTGATTATCTTAAGCACTTTTAAAGCACTTAGCAAATGCACCTAACAAGCACTCAATAGATGTCAGCTATTATTATTAACAGTCTTTAGTACTGTTAAGTCTCTTTATGATTTAAGAAGTTCAATCCAACCTATATTTAAAGTGGATGCACCTTAAAGGCAGATTCTGGCTGGTAGTGTAATTGGTTGAATACTCCTTTGTTTCCACTACGAGACTGTAAATTCATGAAAGACTTAAGAAGTTAATGTCAAGTATAATAAACAGCAAACCCCACAGATCGGCCCCTATTTCCTTAAATGCCACCAGGAACCAAGAAACAATATTCCATATTGATTACTACAAAATTAGAGGTAAGTAAACCGATGGTCCCAGAAGGAATGGCATCTTGTATGCTTACATAATAAAAGACTTATATGGCCTAACCCTAATAAGGTTGTTGGATCCCCGAAGAAATAGATAAATGATTATTGGCTCAGCAGTGAGCATGGAAATCAGAATCTTCCA
Organism: Rhinolophus sinicus; assembly: GCF_057876585.1. Taxonomy (NCBI): domain Eukaryota; kingdom Metazoa; phylum Chordata; class Mammalia; order Chiroptera; family Rhinolophidae; genus Rhinolophus; species Rhinolophus sinicus. Next base: position 29,534,094 of record NC_142512.1, read on the forward strand.
GCTGTTAGTATTTTACATGGAAATGGCTACATGGGTAGAGTTCGGCAAGGATCTCTAGTATCTGTACTTGGCATGAGACTGTAGCACCATTTCTCCTTGCTCCGCCACTGCATGGTCACACAGTTTATGGCTAAGCCTAAAAGAATCTTGTTTCAGTTGGAACCACAGTGCCAGGCAGGTGGAGGAAAATTAGTGCTTAATAGCAAAGTGGGTGATCACAAAGAGAAATGGCAGAACAGTGACCCTTAGGACATCTAGAACTCTTGAAGGACTAGAAAAGGAGAAAAATCACGGAAAATGTGTGATACTGGTCTTCTTGAAACCTTGGTAACAAGGGTTCAAGCCTATTTAATTTAATTTCAAAATTAAGAAATACAGCATTTCTTGCATTGAGACTATCATGGAGCTATTACCTGTTACAACTGGTAATGGGAAATTATTGAAGATCTTTCAGGAGAGGCCCAATCCGAGTTGTGTGATTAAACTTTCAGTGGTAATTGGAATAGACTAAAAGAGGTAAAATAGGAGTCAGAGAGATCAGTTAGGAAGGATTTACTGTACAGAGCTGGAGTAAATCAAGTAAAAGCAACAGGACAGGAAGGGAAGTAAACTAATTAGTTATATGGACTACCTATTAGTTGCTGTGCTGGATACTTCCATACATATTAAGTCTTTTAATTCATACACTCCTTTTTGTGGTATTATTATTACCCCTTTTCTTCAGATGAGAAAATTGAGGCTTAGGCTAAGTAACTAGTCAGTCGCACAACTAGTAATTAACAGTCAAGCTACAAACCTGGTTAGTTTGACACAGGGGTCATATATTGTCTATCACAGCATGTTGAAGTACGTAGAGTAGGATGTGCATGGGAAAGACATGCAAGGAAAAAATTCATATGACAAGCTAAATTATTAGAGAAGAAAGAGGTCAAATTTGACAGAAGGTGGACTTAGGTGCCTAAGAGTTTGGATAAACTCTTGCCAATTGCTAGTCATTAAGGTATAGCTGAAGGGTAGGATGCAATGACGTGAAAGAATGTGTGCAAGAAATCATAAACGAAGAGATAGAAACTTTTATTTGGGGAATTTTGGAAACATATTTGAGGGAAGAACATTACAGTATAAACAAGATTTAAATAGAAGAATTTTCTACCTATGTATATCCCAGCCAGAATTAGCATAAATAAAGTGGATAGTGGGCCAGGTATCAAACAAGTGGAGAGTTAACTTGTTGAGTATCGGCTCTGTGAATCGGATCAAGAAAACCAGCAAGGGAAATACTAAAGCATCTCTCTGTTTAGTTTGACCATTAGAAGACATAAACCTTAGCTAGACTTAGTAGATTTAGTGAAAACCTTGCTGGTAATAAATAACTAGGTTCAGTGCGTTTGAACAATTCAATGGGTGTGGCACAATAGGAAAGGAAGAAACTAAGATCCAGAAAGATTAAGTCACTGCCCGTGGACAAAAAAGATCTGGCTTCTTTCCAGATCTCTCTCTCTTCTCCTACCACTCTCCTCTTCACCTGCTAAGCTTGAGTCACACAGGTCTTATTTCTGACTCTTGAACACACCTAGTTTATTCCCTGTGCACTTTTGGGTCCTTCAGCTTAAAATATTCTTCTCCCAAATATTTGCACAGCTGGCTCCTTCTTAAATGCCAGCTCCATTAGAAACATCTTCCCTGTTACTCAAGTGAAAGTAACTCTACCCCCAGTAACTCTATTACTTTGTTTGATTTTGCTCAAAAAACTTAATCACCACCTGTAATTATTTAATTATTGTGTCTAAGTGTCTATTGTCTGCCTCCCCCTGTAGAATGTAAGTTCCATAAGGGTAGGAAACATGTCTGTCTTGTTCACTCTAGTATCCCCAGGCCTAATAGGGCATGACACATAGTAGGAACTCAATAAATATTTTTAGAATGAGTCAATGAAAGAAATCAGATGGAATTAAAGTAGTGTCAAGCAAAAATGAAAATTAAGCCAAAACTTTTGAATGCCTATTTTCTAAGCATTGGACTTTGCACCTTCATATATATTATCCCATGAAAGCATTTAGGATTTTAACATACACATTCTGTAGTCTAATCAACATTACACTTTGCTTAATTGTTTTTCTGTTCTTATGTTTTTATATCAGTTTATCTTGTTTGATTGCCTTGATGCATTTTATGAACTTTGTAAGCCGCCTCTAGTATTTTATGCATATCAATAATCTCATCTCTTCATGGACGGTGCAGATACCTGACCACTGCAGTGTACACCTGAAGCTGAAACTGAATAACAATGAATGGCAAACTGTAATTTTATATATATGTATACACACACACACACATATAATATATATATATATATATATATATACACACATATATATATTCAAAGGATATGGAGTACAGCATAGAGAATAGAGTCAATGGAATTGTAACAACTATATACTATGTCAGAGGGGTATAGTAGATTGGGGGACAGGCATTATCACTTTGTGAAGGGTGTAAATGTCTATTACATTGTTTTGTACACCTGAAACTAATAAAAAGAAGATGCAATTATGTATCCAGATCTTTGAAATTAGAGCACTTCAAAGACTTGAAGTAAAAATAAAAGAACAATGCAAGAAAATATTTACTCATATACTGGAAAAGTGAAAGTTCCAAAGGTAAGAAGTGGCCAATATATTCAAGTAATCTGAGAAAGCATGGGGGAAAAGAATGAACACTGCACTGATTCCTCTCACCTAAGTCTCATCAACACTTTCATATTTTGATCAGTGAATATGAATATCCTATATTTCAGAGGATTCTATATGTAGGTATGGTAAATCATTGTCAAGTCACTCTCTTAGTAGGATTAAAGTATCCTAGGGTCATCAACAGGATATTAACAGCAATTTAAATTCAATTGGGGCAATTTACAATATTTACATTTTTTTGTGTTTGGTGAAGTACTTGGAGACATTTTCTAAAATCTATATGCATTTTGTGTAAATGTGCTCACCTATCAACAGGATGCCTGTTCAAAAACAGTAAGTATCAAATTATTTACAAAATGGTATTCCATTCTTCATATTGCCTTTATGAATTTGATACCTGTTTTTGGATTCTCTGTGTTTAAATCAGCAAAAAATAATTCATTTCGCAGCAAGGTGGTTGAAAAGGTAGAGCTTTAAGTTATCTAAATTTGAAGTCACTGCAATACTCATGAAGAGCTAGAGTAAAATCACTGAGATTTTTTTTCCATTTCTTTTGAGGCTATGTAAGGTCAGGATATATAACCATCTTGGGTGGAAAGTATGAAGTGAAAGCTGGATTGAAAGCAAGTGACTGTGAGAGAATCCTGTGTCCCCTGAGACAGGGTCTCCTTATTGTCATAAAAAGGAATGAAGATTGTATGTTTTAGTTCAAATATGGGTTCAGGTAACATCAGGACTTTCTCACAACTTTGCAATGCTTTGGAAACTAACTTTGACCCCTCTGACTTTAAAATTAGACACATTAGCATACTACAGATATATACATACACATGACATGTATGACGTAGAGTTGTTTGCTAGAGTACATACTAAAATGCTATCAATCACTAAAAATCTAAAATTATTATATATCGAATAATTTGTTAATACATGTTTTTTTCAGAACAAAATGTTTGTCCAAAATTAAAGCTATATATTTGGTCACTTATGAATGTGAAAATACTAAATTTTTAAAAACAAAATACAAATGCAATAAAACCACAGAAGAAATTCCATGATTCCATGCTTAAGTGTTTCATTTGTGCATTATGTAGTGTCTATCTTTAGATGCCAAAATTACTAAGGAAAAAAATTTACACAATAGTTTATTTTAAAACTAATATGAATAACACAGTAGAAAATTTCCATAAAATGATGTTTTCTAAATCTGTTATTTTTGCCTTTATACCATATAGTAGTCCTCCCTTATCTGCAGTTTCACTTTTCATGGTTTTAGTTACCCATGGTCAACCATGGTCAGAAAAGATTAAATGTAAAATGCCAGAAATAAACAATTCACAAGTTTAAAATTACAGGCCATTCTGAGTAGTGTGATGAATGAAATCTTGTGCCATCCAACCCCATCCGCCCTTTGTCCAGCATCTCCACGCTGTATACACTACCCGCCTGTTAGTCACTTAGTAGCCCTCTCAGTTATCAGATCTGTTATCAGATATTTTGAGAGAGAGAGACAACAGTCACATAACTCTCATTACAGTATATTGTTGTAATTTTTCTATTTGTCAGTTATTGTTGTTAATTTCTTATTGTGCCTAATTTATAAATTAAACTTTATTATAGATATGTATGTATAGGAAAAAACATTATATATATGTACGTATATGTGTGTGTGTGTGTGTGTGTGTGTGTGTGCAGTACTATCTACGGTTTCAGGCAGCCACTGGGGGTCTTGGAACATAGCCCCCACAGATGGGGGGACTGCTGTAACACTAAATGCAGACACCATTCTAGAAACTTAGTGATGGTCACACAATCCCTTATCCAAAGCTCTTGCAGTTACACTGTTAATTGAATTTCAAATTATTTGTCTACTAACCTCCAGGACCAATTTTTTCTAAAATGACAACTGCAAGAAACTAAAAATGCCTCTGAATTATTGAGTATTCATGCAGATGAGGGATGTCACTGAATTGATGGCAAAGTTAAAAAAACATGGATTATGTTTCCATCACTGTCAAACCCATCTAACTTTCATTAATTTTGTAATCAATATAGACTAGCTAGCATATAGCTATTAGACTTTAATAGTAAATTTTTAAATTTAGGAAATGACTAAATTTCAAAGATTAACAATGGACAAGATAATGCATTATTTCAAAATAAAAGTTTTAAAATTATCTTTACTTATCATGCAGAGTAAATTTAACTCTGAACCTACAACCCAAAATTGCAGTATGATTATATGGCGGGGGTGAGGGATGGGGCAGTGGGCTAAGTGATAGCAGGAGTTGTGTAAGATTGTTAAATCTTTACCAAAGTAGGAAAGAATTACTATCTAAAATTGAAAAAGAAAGAAACATTCTTTAGAGACATAGAGGTAAATCCCAGAAGAAACAACTTAAAGAATTAAAAATAGCTGTCTCTGAGAATTTGGGGATAGAGAAAAACAGAGGAAGAGATTGCTCTTTTATTATAAGTTTATAATACACTATTTCACTTTACAAAAAAAAAATTTGCACATGTATTGCATTGAGTAAAAATAATTTCAAAAATCTACAGATGCTAATGTTCTACTCCCAGAGGTACTGTGTAACAATCTCTGAATAGATCTACCTATTTAAATGGTCTTAAAAGATTTTAACTGGTCAGTTCAGTTGGATAAAGCATTAATAAGATCATGGACTCATACCAATGCAGGCTCTGCCATAGTCCATGGACTCAAAAATGTACCCCCAATCCTAGCCCACAGATTTAAATAAACATTGAACTCATTACAAAGAGGACAGAGAAAGAGATTTTAAATGGGTCAAAAGAATCCATCACCAACCACTGCATGAAAACCTCCTTAAAAGTATACAAAAACCATACAGCCCGTAAGTTAGTAACAGAATCTTTGTACATTAAGGATAGTAAGTTACATTGACAAGTGGAATCTAATTTCTCTCTTGTAATCTAAAATGATAGCAAGCAATAATTTCTATCATATAATTAGATTAAATGTATCTTTAATATACTCTGCTCCTTCAATATAGCTTATCTTTGAGGTTCTGCTGAATTTTAGTTGCCATAACAACCTGAGTAAACCCTTTATTGCTTCAGACATCAGTGGCTATTTATAAATGCAACAGCTGGATCTGTCCAGCTAAATTTCTTTTATAAGACACTAAAACAGTTTTCATTTGCTCTGAGTAAACTTGAGAAAAATGTCAGGGACCACTAAAAGTAAAACATTTCTATGCAGAATATAGAAATGTACTATAAACTATATAGACTAAGTCAGAAAATGGAAAACTTCTGCATTTTCTTGCATTATTTCCTAAAGAAATAGCATGTTAATGCAAAGCTTTCTAAACTACCAACAGTTTTCTGAATTGAAATATGCTTAGATATTTTAAGTGAATTTCTTCTCTCCACAGTTAAAAAAAATGCAAGAAAATAGACAAAGAAGTAAACACTGGCATTTGCATTAAATAACATTTATCAGCAGCTAAGGCAATGTAAATTCATTAAGAAAAATAGAATAAATATTTTACAACTGAATCCTTTTTCTTTTCAAAATGATTGTATTAGTTCCATTAAAATAATAATAATAATTAGACTGGAGGAATGTCTACCTTCACTGATAAGAGTTTTTGAGTATACGTGGCTTAAAAATAAAAAGTTTATTCTGCAGGACGTAGCAGTTAATTAGCAGCTTCTTAGGATCTGTGCCCATGATACAGAGTCTCAGAAAGTGTTGGGTTAATAGATCACTCAGATTAAGACTGCTATAGTTAGGGCAATCTACCGTTTTTACCCACCAAAAAAAGTTTTAAATTACGTATAATTTATTGACCGATAATTGTTATATACATTTTTATCCTGAGCTGAGATTTTCATCTATGTGTTCATCTCCCTTCAAACCCTTTTCCCCAACTATAATTCATGTTTTAAATGTATATGTAGTATCTTGTACATCAATATTTGGGGATAGTCTTATTAATTTGCATAAATATTAAATTTCATACCTTGTTTATTTTGAATCTAATTGTCATAATAATTGTTTTTAATAATTAAAGAATGTACAAAAGACAATTTCCTAAGGAGAAAAAATTAAGAACCAAACAACAGGCAAGCCAAATAGCAGCAGCAATGTTATTTCCAAATTTCAAAGGATGACTATGGATACATAAGAACCATTCTCCTATATTCATTACTGTTGTATTTTGATATAAAACATATTCAATTATTAAATGAGGTCTTTCCCCTTTCACCTAAATCTTTCAGAGAATAGCATAATCACAATCCTAAGAAACCATTCCTGTGCCTGGAATTTCAAGTAACTCTGCCTTTCATGCAAGTACCCACTTGATTTTTTCCCCATTACTTTTATAGTTCCTTTCCTGCCCATTCCAGTCCTTGAGCAATTTATCAGAAATGCTTACGTAACAGGAATCTGCCCATTTCAGGTTCTGTTCAACTAGATACCAGTCTCCTTGAGTGACAGAAATGAGGATAAGACTTTATTTTTATATTTTGCCTTTACAGTTTATAAAGTGCTCACATTAACTATATTATCTGATGCAAAATAACGCGTTGACAGAAGTAAAAGAGATATTATTCTCATTTTGAAAATCAGGAAAAAAATAGGCTGGAAGGGTTTGCCCTAGGTCAAACAAGAAGAGCAATAATAATCAGAACTCAGCTTTCCTAACATACCTTTTTCACAACACTCTGCTGCCTCACTACTTTATTAGTGAGAAGGAAGAGAAAGTGGGGCAACTGACTTTGGCAGCCTGCAGTTGTTACAGACCCTGAACAACAGAATCAATTATAATCTACATTCTCCAACAGCAAGTCCTGACAGTATGGCAGACCTGGCTGATATCATAGCTTTGATTATCAACCACAGGCTTAAACTTATGCTTGTTAGAATTAGAATTTCCCTACAGAAAAAAAGCACAGTGTAGTCTAGAAAAGAACCCCTATTAGATACAAATTTTCATATTTTCAATCCATGGCCAATCTGTGTTTAAAATATGAATTATCTCAATTCAAAGAGTAAGTTTAAAATGCCTATGGGCTATACCGTTAAGAATGTGGACACACTATTTTTAGGAAAAACCTAAGCTTAGTATAAAGCCAGAAGAGAAGGGGAATAGAACCTGGCTCCATCTTTGACAATCTTCCTACCAGCTAACATATTAATTTTATATTATTTTTTGCTCCAAAAGACACACTAGAGCTGATTGTCCAGCTAGGTCTTATTTTCAGGGAAACACAGTAGTAAAAAAAACAAAGAATGGCAAAAGATCTGTATAGACATTTTTCCAAAAAAGTCATACAGATGGCCAACAGGTACATAAAAAGATGTTCAACATCACTAATCAGCGAGGAAATGTAAATCAAAACCTCAATGAGATATCACCTCACACCTGTTAGGTGGCAATTATAAAAAAAATTAAAAGATAACAAGTATTGGTGAGGATGTGGAGAAAAGGGAACCCTTGTGCACTGTTAGTGGGAATGTAAATTGGTACAGCCAGTATGGAATTTCCTCAAAAAATTAAAAATAGAACTACCAGATGATCTAGAAATCCCACTTCTGGATATATGTCCAAAAGAAATAACACACACACACACACACACACACACACACACACACTGGAGTATCATTTAGCTTTATAAAAGAAGGAAATTCTGCCATCTGTGACAATATGGATTAACCTGGAGGACATTATGCTAAGTGAAATAAGCCAGACACAGAAAGACACCACATTATCTTACTTATACTATGTGGAATCTTAAAAAAAAAAAAAAAAGTTAATCTCATAGTAACAGAAAGTAGAATAGCAGTCACCAAAGGCTTAGGGATAGGGTTGAAAAGGGGATATATTAAAGGTTAAACGCTTTCAGTAAAAACATGAATACATTCTGGAGACCTAATGTCGGTATGGTGATGTTAATGATAATGTACTTATACTTGAAATTTGTTAGGAGAATAAATCTCAAGTGTTCTCACCACATACACACACAAATAGTAACTATGGGAAGTGATGGATATGTTAATCATTTTGATTGTGACAATTATTTTATAATGTATACATACGAGGTCGGACAATTAAGTTCGCAAACTCATCCTAGAAAAAGTGCTACACACCTCACTGCTGAATATCACTATGGTCACCTTTGAAGTACTCCCCTTGGGAAGCTATGCACCAACGCCAGTGCCTAGTCCATCCTTCAAAGCAATTCTGGAACTCTTTTTTTGGAATGGCCATCAGAGCTGTCATCGTATTACCCTTGATGTCCTGAATGTCATCAAAATGTCTTCCTTTCAATATTTCCTCTATCTTTGGGTAAAGAAAGAAGTCATTGGGGGCCAGGTCAGGTGAGTAGGGAGGGTGTTCCAGTACAGTTATTTGTTTGCTGGCTAAAAACTCCCTCACAGACAGTGCCGTGTGAGCTGGTGCATTGTTGTGATGCAAGAGCCATGAATTGTCGGCAAAAAGTTCAGTTCATCTAACTTCTAAAGCAGCCTTTTCAGCACTTCCAAATAGTAAACTTGGTTAACTGTTTGTACAGTTGGTACAAATTCATAATGAATAATCCCTCTGATATCAAAAAAGGTTAGCAACAGCGTTGCAACAAGTTCACGAACTTAATTGTCAGATCTCGTATATCAAAACATCACAGTGTATGCCTTAAATATATACAATTTCAAAAATTTAAAACATTTTTAAAGTCACAGATGTGCATTCAGTCTGTTTTATTCCACTATTCTCAGTGTTTTAAAGTCATGCATATACCTATTTCCTATTTGTAGCCTAATAGGTGCATTCCTTTAAGACATTGATCACATCTTGCACAGTTGAATCCCAAGTAATTTGAAACAACAACAACAAAACATTTATCCCACATGAAAATGGGTCCCGCACTTAATTTTGCACATCACATGTATGCAAATCCTTCTTTAATCCTCCCAGCAATCCTGGGAGGTAGTTACTATTATCTAATCTATTTTCCTGATGAGAAAGTTGAGGTTTGAGACGTTAGGTACCTTGCTCAAGGTCATATAATTAGTACTGGGTGGACTCAGGATTAATTCCAAGTCGGTCCAACATCAAAATCCATGCCCTTTATCACCTGTATTGTTAGATGGTTTGTCATGTATTCAAGAAAAAACAAGTAATTAGAAATATGACTATGGAAAATTAAAGAGCACAGATAAACAACCATAACAACAGTTATAAGATTTTGTCATCTTATTTGATAAGGATTTATAAAGAAAAATAGATTTTTACAGTTATTCACCAAACTGTAAATTGATCACTTCTGAACTAGGCACTGTTCAAAGATTCCTGTCCTTACGGAGCTTACAAAAAGAGGTTTTTCCAGGAAGCAAGAAAGTTTCAAGGAAGCAGGAGAAAGGTACTACAAAATGACATAGTACAAAATGGAGCTGGGAACCATCAGTAGTAAATTTTACCCAGGATCTAGGTGATATAATTATCACTGGCTCATATATGGGTTGCCATTACATGGAATAGCAAGAAAATAGTGAACTTGGGAACTACATCAAAAGCTTACACTAATTAAAGGCTATAAAAATAAGTAGCCTTCAAATTTCTATAATTAAAATCCAATTTTTTCTGTATGCCTACAACAGTAATATTAAGTGATCTGGGCTGATATTTATGTATATGTGTATATGAAATATATATATGTATACATATACATGTATGTATAATCTTTGTCAGGGCCAACTAGTAGTCCTAAAATATGCTTTTGGATAAAGATGTTCTGAAGTAAATAAAATCTACTACTTGTTACTTGTGTGACCTTAGGCAACTTATTTAATCCCTCTGTGTACCTCAAGTTTCTCATCTATAAAATAAAGATAAGAGGTCCTACCCAATATAGGTTGTTGGGAAGGTTAAATTAGATAATGAGCTTAAATACTTAGCACAGGGTCTGTCTGACACACGGAAAGTACTCAGTAACACTTGTTATTAAGTACTCCTTTTTTCCTGTTTAACATTATTTAATTTTTAAGTAAGATGCTGATAATGAACTAGATAGAGTACAGATTTAACTTCAGAAAAACACTAGAGTTTATTCTTCTTGGAAAATTCATATATTTTCCAGGAGATAAAAAAAAATGTAGTGTTTTTTTTTTATCATACAAGTTTCAGAATGCTTGGGAATCCTAAGTGTTAACTAGTTTGAGAAGTGGTATGCTTATTTATAGAATACTTCACTTGCAGGAATGTAAGAATTTTTCTAGCTTCTCAGTGAACGTATGACAAAGAAATCAGTATTTAATACTTCAAATTTGGAGAAATGAAAAACAGAAAAATACTAAAAAGGCAAGTCTAGAAATGTTATTGTCCCCAAATGATAATACATTTGTGAAATTCCAAGACATTTTCATATATTAAATTGAAAACAGTAAACATTTTCAAAATAAGCTAATAAGCATTCCAAAACTATCTGTTAAAACAGAATGCATGGTGCAGTCACTGTGAAAAAGTGTGGCAATTTGTCAAAAAGTTAAACATAGAATTGATCAAGGAATGCTACTCCTAGGTATATACTCAAAAAAAGGGGAGCAGGGACTCAAAGAGATAATTTGTACACCAATATTCATAACAGCATTATTCATAATAAACAAGATGTGGAAACATTACAAGTGTCCACTAACAAATGAATGAATAAACAAAATGTGGTATATACATACCATGAAATATATTATTCAGCCATTAAAAAAATGAGTCTGACACATGCTACAATTTGGGTAACCTTGAAACATACTAAATGAAATAAAACAGACACAAAGGGACACATATTGCATGATTCCTCTTATATGAACAGGATACCCAGAATAGGCAAATTCATAGAGATGGAAAGTAAAATAGATGTTACCAGGGGAAGCAGGGGAGAGAGAGTTATTGTTTAATGGGTACAGAGTTTCTGTTTGGGATGATGAAAAAGTTCTGGAGATAACAGTAGGGATGGTTACACAACACTTTTAATGCCACTTAACTGCACATTTAAAAATAGTTAAAATGGTAAATTTTATGTTATATATATTTTACCACAATAAAAATGGTTTTAAAAAACATAAGGTAGGTAGAATGTACATATTATTACAGAGTAAAGAAAAGGAAATATTTTCAAATGTAGAAGTAGGAAATCCTTTATTCCACACTTAAAATGACAACTATAAAGTTATTTTAATACTGAGAGTGGGAGAACAGAATTATGTATGGCAATTCAACATCATAATCTCATAACAATGATTAGCATAAAATACCTTAAAATGAGCAATTAACTTGGTATTCCTAAACCAAGACTCAAAAGTAATGTCAAATTCAGCCCTAGTAGACAATCAACATTTGATTTACAAAATCTGATATGAGAACTCTCAAAGTACTGAGAAGGAAAAACACCTCAAGAAACACTCCTTGAGAGCCAGTCCTGTCTTCCCTACAGTGAAAAACCACACCCAAACCTCCTCTCACCCAGGGGTCTCGGGTTAGCTACCCTGGGGTACAGCTGAGGGAGTAGAGGTCACTTTGGCCATGACTTCTTTGGCCATTTTATGGTTTATTATTTTTCAGTTTTACTAATAATATATATACAATTGCAAAAATTTAGATGTTATGTAGCCAGAACTAGGGTCTCCCCTGTTCCCCATCTGAGTCCCCCTCTAGGAGTGAGTCTTTTCAGTTTGGTGTATATTCATCCAGACATTTTACTTGCGCACCAACAGAATTACTTAGAGAAATACAGAGGTGTTTGTTTGTTTGTTTTTAGAGAAAGAAAACTCCTTGAAAGGAACAGCATTAACAAAGCTATCACTAAGTAAAAGTAAGAGAAAGCCTATATACTCCCCACCCCTACTGGACATCTCTACTAGAACATAGGATTTTTCTCCATTATTACTTGCATTTCAAGAATGATGCAGTGGCAGTCTGACAAAAACTGTGTGGTGGGGCTCAAAACCAGGACAGCATGTTATCATATGCTATCATGCTATCATATGCTATCATGCTATCATATGCTATCATGCTACCATATGCTAATTTTGCAGCGATTCAAAGCAGTATATCTTCCCCAGGTTACAATCCTCATTTACACAAAGTAAATCGCATAAATCACATGAGATGTTGAATAGTACCATCAATTTAGTTTTGGACTCCCCCTCATGTTGTGTTAAGACTGCTGGATACAGGGCACTCAACTGAACACTGATTTTAAGGAATTCAAAACAATATTCATATATTATCACTCTAACTCACATACCTAATTATAGTTACTTTGGTAGAAGGGTAGTTTTTATTTTCCTACTGAGAATTCTGAAATTGAGGGCGAAAGTTTATGTGGTTTACCCAACAATTCCATAGTAACAACTTTAAAAGGGAAGAGGGGAAAGCGTACAGATTTCTTTCACTGAGCACCCACATGTACTAAGCTGGAATATTTGGGCTATAAATATTTCTTACAGCCCATGTAATTTATTCCTTAAACCCACCTGTGCCACAACTGCACAGCTCAACGGTGCACCATTCACATCTGGGTCTATGTTGGGGACAAGCAAATTTTGGGCTGTGGACCAAATCTGACCCAACACCTGTTTTTGTAAGTGAAATTTTATTAGAATACAGCCACACCCTCTTATTAATCTTTATTTTGTTTACACATTGCCTATGGCTATTTTTGTGCTACAGCAGCAGGATTAAGCAGTTCTAACAGATAGATAGTTTATGGCCTGCAAAAGCCTAAAATATTTACTATCTCACCCTTTACAGAAAAAAAAAAAACTGCCAGCCCCTGCCTGGTCCATGTGAATGCTGCACATGGCCTGATGCAGTGCACAGCCTATGCCCTGAAACAAACTACTAAAGAAGGTACTATCCATATTTGATAGGTGAGAAAACCAATACTCAGTAATATCAAGTCATGTGTCTAAAGTCATGTACCGTTTAAGTGACAAAGTCAACTTTCAAATCCAGATCTTTTCACAAAATCACACAAGACTGTGTATGCCCTGGGGGCAGTAATAATACCTCTCATAGCTGTTCTTTATGTGCATAAAATTATTAGAGCAATAATAGTTGCTATCAATATTATTACACAGCAAAAATTAAACACTCATACAGTTTGGCCTTATAGTCATTTTTATTTATCCTTCCACAAAATTGGGGCTTTAATCATACATGCCTCTATTATTTACCAATCCCTCAAAATGAGATCCTTTCACTCCTATTCCCAACATCTTCCATCTATCCAAATACTACTCCTTTTCTAGAAGCAACTTAAATGCCACATTCTTAGTGAAAACTTCTCTGATTCTCTAATCAATCTCCATTGTTCTTTCCTACGTTCCCCTACAGCATGTTACTGCAAACTGGGTTTAACATTTGTTATTCCATTTTCTATTATTTACTGATCTATTTCTCCCACTGGGTTTTACAATATTTAAGAGACTATTTCTTATTCATCCTTATATCCACCTCAACCTCCCTCCCCCACTAAAGTGTCTATCCGAGTTCCTTGTACATAGTAAATATACACTGAATTGGACTCCCTGACACTGTACACCTAGTTCTGCTCTATGTTCCAATCTGTTGCTGGGTTGCCTCCAGATCATCTGTCCATTGCTCAAAAAGGCAAAAAGGAAGTTTTAAAAAATCTTCTAAATTAAATAGACACAGAATTTTAAATTTCTACAATGTTCAGTATGATAGTCAATGCTTTAAATGTGAACTCTCTATAATTTAATAATTTTTCTTTAAAAGATTAATGTTTCATCAGGTTTACCAATAGAATTTATTTCTTCATTTAATTTTTAAACCAAATTGTTCATACTCAAATCCTCTCACAAATAAACACAATGTTCCAAGTCAGATGTTGGCGGCAGAATGTGTTCACAATGAACAACCCCTACTATCCTGGCAAGAATGATAGGAATAGCTAATTACAGTCGTCTCCTATATCTATTTTATTGGGATAAGGAACAATCTGGATATATGAAACAGCAAGTGGCCCAGAAAGACGTCTTGGGATTTTTCCACAAATATGGAAGTCCCACTAAGTCAACTTTAATTGGGCTTTCTCCACCATGTGCAGTTTTACTATGACAGAAAAATACCAAGTTATGATGTTTGCATGAGAAAGAGGCTAAAAAGATCCCATTGTACATGCTAGCCAAGACAAAATTATTTTGAATAAGCTGGAGAGTTATATGGACCTGAAGTCTGACAAAAAGAGGATAGAGATATATACACAAAATAGAAGACAGTCTCTGCTATAAAAGAGTTTGGGTTTTTGGGGGGGGACAAAAATGAACATATAAAATAACTTGAGAATAATAATGAACATCATATCTTATTGTCAGTGGTTCAAAATATTTCTCTCATTTCACTGCTACATCATGAATTATTATGACAACTGCCCTTAAAAAAAAAAGGCAATATTATTTGGTCCTTAAGATTGAGCTACAGCATTGCAGGGAAAGAGATCATTTTTCATTTTTCAAGAATTGTATTCTACTTGCTTCTGAAAGGACTTGAGGAAACTTGAAGAGTAGAACAGTCTGTGCTATTTATAGTTAAAACAAAATATATTCCTCAAACAAGGTAGGGAAGTATATCACCTGGGATGAGTAGATCACATTTGGACTGAAAAAATTGAAACTTCATAATCTCCTACCATTTTCTTACAATGGAATGTAAAACTCATGTCAAACATATATTTTGCTATGAATTCAGCATCATAAACATGCTGAACAGACTTTATTAGAAGTCCTCAATTGTAGGGTTCAGAGGACATAAAAAAATAAAATAGAACTATGAGAAATCTGCCCTGCCTTTTTCTTTAGTCCCTCATCTTTTAATGACAAAGGATAACAATGTTAGCAAATAAGATCTTGTATTTTTTTTCTTGTGTAGCTAATGATATTAACCGCAAAAATAAAATTGTACCATTAGAGGAACAGCACAAATTCATTCAATTTATACCTGATAATTAACAATTAGTTAAGTAAAACAGGATACTTAACAGTCACATAGAGGTCTACAGTTTAAGACAATAGATAACAATACAAAGAATAAAGTCTCCATTTGTTCCTGTTAATTTAATTCTGATCACACAATGTATAAAAACAGTAACAGAGTTTTAAGATGTAAAACAATTTGACTGCTAAGATTCATTTTTGATGAGATAGTACAAAGAGTGAATTCTAAATTTCTATTTCAAAAGGCATAGTCCCATTTTATATTGATATAGGCACATTATTTCTCATATTTTTTCCTAATTAGCTAAAAATATTTCGTATCTTCCATTTCAGGCAAATAGAATACTAATTTACCCCGAAAAAAACCTTCTTAACAAAGTCACCAAAAAATGCTGGCTAAACTGTGAAAATCATCTTGAGATAAACGAACAAACTGACAAAATATATAAAGCAAGCTACTGGGATTAAGCATCAGCAGAAATATAAACATAAAACTCAGACCCACAAAGACAGTGGAATTACTAACTGTAGAATAATATTTAAAGGAGCAAGAAAGGATATAAAAATATGACTAAGAAGACTCTATTCAATGAACAGGCAGATCTGAAAAGGAACCTAATAGAATTTCTAGAAACTAGACATATTATAATAATTAAAATTACAAATTTGGTGGACAGGTTAAACATCAGGGTAGGTGAACCTGAAGTGAGAATTCACAGTTTGAACTGGAAGGAAGAGCTAAGAATTTGTTCAGATGCAAAATGGAAATATAAAAGAGATGAAGTTAACAGAAAAGAAGGAAAGAGTAAGAATGTTTAATACATCTAATTAGAGTTTTGGAAGAAGAAAACAATAATCAAGAGGCAATATTTGAAGACATAATGGCTAAACATTTTTCAAGCTTGATGAAAACCATAGTTTCTCAGATTCAGGGAGCCCAACAAATCACAAGCACAGTAAATAAAAAGAGAACTATCTCATCTATCATAATGCAACTGGAAAACACCAAAGGCAAAGGAAATATTTTAGAGGCCATAAGAGAGAAAAGGCAAATACCTGATAAACAGACTGACAACTGATTTCTCAACAGCAACAATGAAACGCAGAAGACAAAGGAATTAATAAATAAAAAAGAGCTAAAAGAAAATATCCATCAACCTGGAGCTGAAATACATAGGAAAATGATCTTTAAAGTGTGAGAGCAAAGAATGGCATGTTCAAACAAAAAAAGATAACATTAATTACTAAGAGTCCATATTTAAATGAACTTCGAAAGTATGTACTTCAGGAAGAAGGAAACTTGAAAGAAAGGTCTATCTTGAGATGCTGGAATCCTAACCAAAAAAAATATTGTTTAAAAAAGATAGACATGAATATATTCAAACAAGCATTATATAAAATGATAATGAATGTCTAATTTGTAGAATTAAATAAAAAATAGAACTGAAATATCACACAACAAACAATCACCCTTAAGGAAGATTATCAGAATTTAAACATTCAGAAAGTTGGATAAATATTATTAACTTTGGATTTGAGGTTAAATAGGCATGTTAACATTTTTAAAATAACCAATAAAAGAAACATGATATATATAACTTCCAAAGAAGGACAAGAAAAAGAAAATGAAGGAGGAGCAGAAGAACCACAAGAAAAATAGTAGCAAGTAGAAAAAGTGTGACAATAAAAAACATAAGAGATGGTAGAAATAAACCTGCTATATCAATAGTAACAAAAAGTGTAAATGGACTAACATCTACAATTTAAAAGACTGTCAGCCTAAATTTTTTTAAAGTTAAAAACTATATGTGTTCCCACAGACAAATCAAATACAAGAAAAAAGATTGAAAGTAAAAGACTGAGTAGAGTTGTACCAGGTAATACTAACCAAAAGAAACTGGTTAGAGATATGAATGTCAAACATCTCCACTAATTCCTAAACATTTTCTCACCTTGACAAATTAGCCAAAAAGCATATTTTCACTTTATATACTAACTGCTGCTTACATATTACTTACATTTAAAATTGAGCAACTAAATATTACATTCAATTCAACTCAGATGTTTGTTTATTGAGTAGTTACTATGTGTAAGGCACTCTAAAATATACATTAATAATATGCAAAATACAGTTTTAAACTTCCAGGATTAGAGAGGGAGCCTGACAAGTATGTTCACTAAAACATTTTCTTCCAAAAAAAAAACACCCTTTTTATTATAGAAAATATCAAACATACACAAAAGTAGAGAGAATAATATAGTAAACCTCCACATAACCAAGTTCAACGGTTACCGACATAAAACATTTTCTTATGCTGCTACAATTAGGAGCTCCCAGCAGCATTCACTGTAAGATTTGAAGACATCCACTGAAAAGTCTTTTTTGAATGCAACCATGACAGGGTACAAAGTAGAAAACATGGAATAATGTGATTAGACTATCCTGCAGTGGCTACTTTCATATTCCTTCTACTTCATCCTTGTCTCTCAATTCTGTATTATAAATCCCCAAGGACCTAGTCTGACAAATGCTGAGCTTGGAGGGAGAAGAAATGGAAGCAATTGAATTAGCAAAGGCAGAACTGTCATTAGCACACAGAGGAAGAGCAGACGGCTGGAAACTCACACATTGAGGTTTTTTCCCATTACATTTTTTCTTTTACCATTTATTAGTTGGAAAGAGATCTAATTATCTTTCAACTGAATCCCCATCCTAGCATCAACAAGCTTTTCCCATCTATAGCCCCCTTTCCACACATTTTACACTTCTGATCATATTAATTTTCTCAGCAAAATGATAGTAATAAAAAAATGGATTTGGGAGTCAGTTGGAATGAATCCCAATTCTGCTGCTACAAGCTGTTAACATTAACAGGTTATTTTATTTCCTGATGCTTGTTTGCTTACCTGCAAAACAGATACTTTCTACTTTCAGAGGGCTGTTAAAGGAGTTAAATGAGATAAAGTACATAGTAAGTCCTATCGGTTGTCCTTTCCTCCCATGTCCTGTCAGGTGGCACTTACCTTGACCAATTTATGTAAAAATTCTCCCTGCTTGGTATGAACAATTCGTTTTGCTTCAACCATACATACACATATAAATGACAAAAGCATCATCTTTGAATCATTAAGAACATCACTAGATTATCTTTACATTTTCTAAGTTTTATTAACATAAAGCACATAAAATAAACACAACTGAAAAACCATTAATTAAGCTAATTAAAAAATTAAAATAGCAAATTTATTTTTAGTTTACTGCTAACAAAGTATGGTATGTTTTAAATCTTTAATAATAATAAGCACTTGCCATATGCCAGGCACTGTGCTAAGTGTTTTGTATATAATTTGATAACTTGATGCTCACAATAACCGTATCGTTATTTCATAGATGAAGAAACTGAGGCTTAAAGAGCTTAGCTAACTGGTTCAGTGCTAGTATTTGGACCAGGTCCAATGCTACTTGGCTGAGCTGGTGTAGGCCAATCTGCTATTAGGCTCTTGTTCATGATTATTCATGATCATGTGATTATAATAACTCTTAGCACTATCTAATATTTCTTATTGGTGGCTATGGAAACACAGGGAAACTTTGAACAGACTGAAAGTTTTGAAACACACAACAATTTCTTAAAAAAAAAAAAAAGACAAACCAAGAGAATTTTTCTAGTAGTATGGAATTGCATCTGAGATCCCTAGACTTAACAGAATCTGATTTAACATTGTAATGTAAGATTTGAAAAGCTAGCAAATGTTTTTCTGGAAGTAGTATGGGTGGTTTTCTTAAAAACAGAAAAACGCTTAGGGCACTGTAGAAGGGAAAACATCCTGGTTTTCCTACTTCTCCTTATTAAAAATTTATTAAAGCTCCTGGGATATAGTAGAACTGAGTCCTATTTATTACACAGCTTAATAAATGTTTCATACCATTTGACATCATAGAGTATCACTAGATTAAATGCATCTTTCTTACAGAAATGGCATCTTTTTTACCTAGATGTCTCCCTGATGAGATTTATTTATGGTTAATGAATAATATTTCTAAACTCCAAAACTTAATACATGAAATGCTGCTGTCAAAAATTATTACATTTAGTATTTAGGAGTGTGGAAACAAAAACCATATGGAAAAATGGTCTTGGTTTAGGTAGTTTAACTTAAAAAAAATGTATCCTATGTGTTTTAAATTTCACCATTCGCTTATGTAAATAATAATTAGTGAGGACTAACTGTCGGGGGGGGGGGATGATTTTACATTTTTGTATAGCATTTTCTTTATATACCTGCCAGAAAAGGGAACATAACATTAGTACCATAAGTATTGTGCTCATATTATATACACATTTATTTAGCATTTTCCTTTCCCAAACCATGATTTTGGATAGTTGTCTTTTCCATAGATGAGAAGATAAGCCAGCATGAAATAATAAAACAAATAAAGAAGAAAGTGTAATATTATAAGTACCAATTATTTGAACTCCATTCACTGAAAATCATACCCAATACATTTAAAAAAAAGAATTATCAGTTCTCATCTTAATAAATTGTAAAATAACTCTTCCTTCACACTTATGCTGTTCCATTTGCAGAGTCCAAAACACACACATTACGTAGAAAGCCAAGATCTGTTTACTGAAAAACAAATTATATTGAAAAGAAAAATGAATCCCTTTTAACACTTATTTAGTTCTATAGGTCTAAAACACCACACATAACCTGTGTTATACTTCGATAATGGATGAGATCATGTGAGTCATATCTATCATCTGCAAGTTGAACTTGTTTATAAAAGACTATGTTAAGATCAATATATTAATTTATTTGGGCAAAACCCTAAAAAGTTACCAGAACTGGTCTGGATCTATATTTAAATAAATCACATACCTTTAGGTTACCTATTCTTAAATATATTCTTTCATATAGATACAAGGAAAACATATTTGCTTTCTTTATATTAAACAGAAAAATGTTTCTAGATCCTTAAATGATCCGAAAATGAGAGTGCACATTGTTTTCTGACACCTACAGCACTACTAGTATGTTAACTTTCCTTCCATTCAGGGCTATTTTAGTGAAGTCACATATCACAATATGTGGAACAAATTTTCTGAGTACATTAAAGTGGAACCATGTATTTATATGAGGATAATGGCACCATTCAAGAGCAATGGCAAGAAGATTCTGTAACAGGGTGTATTTTAACTAATATTTTCTCAAACAATTTTTGAGTATCAAAAAAACTATTACACCTGATCATAATATTTGGAAACTGTAAAGAGTAAATGGTTTATCTTCAAAAGATTGAAGTTATTATAATGAAAAGCTATTTTTATGCATTTGAAATGCCATCTTCCTTCTCTTACTACCGCCACATCTTCCAAAGATCTATGAAAATACTGAGAAACCATATGTATAATTCACTTAAAGCTGGCTAACTGACAATTAAATCTAGTTAGAGAAAAGTAACTTTTTGGTAAGAAGAAAATGAAATAGGAAGTCACTGGTGGACTAATAGCAAAAGGCATAAAATACACCTAATTAATGTCCCCAAAAGAGAGAACAGAGAGATGGGGGAGAAAAATATTTGAAGATACAATGATAAAAAAATTCCCAAATCTGGTGAAAGACATCTATTTTCGGATTCAAAAGCTCTGTGAACCGCAAGCAGGAGGAACACACAGGAACCACATCTAGGTGCGTCATAGTCACAGTGATGAAAGTCAAACATGATGAGAAACTCTTAAAACTCACTAGAAAAATAATTACAGAATTCAGCTTACTGACGACTTCTCATCAAAAACAATGAAGACTAGACGACAATGAGATGACATCTTTAAAGTAATGAAAGAAACAGAACCTGTTAACCCAGCATTACTATCCAATGAAAATATCTTTCAAGAATAACAAAAGAGGGGCCGGCCTGGTGGCTCAAGCAGTTGGCGCTCCATGCTCCTAACTCCGAAGGCTGCTGGTTAAATTCCCACATGGGCCATTGGGCTCTCAACCACAAGGTTGCTGGTTCAATTCCTCGAGTCCTGCAAGGGATGGTGGGCTCCGCCCCTGCAACTAAGATTGAACACAGCACCTTGAGCTGAACTGCCGCTGATTGGTTGGAGCGCATCCTCTCAACCACAAGGTTGCTGGTTCCACTCCGGCAAGGAATGGTGGGCTGCGCCCCCTGCAACTAGCAACGACAACTGGACCTGGAGCTGAGCTGCGCCCTCCACAACTAAGACTGAAAGGACAACAACTTGAAGCTGAATGGCACCCTCCACAACTAAGATTGAAAGGACAACAACTTGACTTGGAAAGAATACTATGAAGGACTATATGCCACCAAATTCAATAACCTTGGAGAAATGGAGAAGTTCTTAGAAATATATGACCTTCTAGACTGAATCACGAAGAACTGGAAACTCTAAATAGACCAATAAACAGCAAGGAAATTGAAACAATCATCCAAAACCTCCCCAAAAGCAAAAGTTCAGGACCAGATGGCTTCACTAGTGAAGTCTACCAAACATTCAAAAATGATTTAATACCTGTCCTCCTCAAACTCATCCAAAAAATTGAAGAAGTAATACTTCTTAACTCAGTTTATGAGGCCAACATTACCTTTGATACCAAAACCTGGTAAGAATAATGCAAAAAAAGAAAACTACAGTTCACTATCGCTGATGAATACAGACACAAAATCCTAAACAGAATACTAGCAAATTGAATGCAACAATACATTAAAAAAGATTATACATCATGATCAAGTGGGGTACATTCTAGGGCACAAGTATGGTTCAACACACACAAATTGATCAGATATACCACATAAACAAAATAAAGGATAAAAATCATATGATTATATCAACAGATGCAGAAAAAGCATTTGACAAGATATAACATCCATTTATGATTAAAACATGTAATAAAATGGGTATAGAAGGAAAGGACCTCAACATAGTACATGCAACATACAACAAACCCTCAGCTAATATCATACTTAATGGTGAAAAACTGAAAGCTTTTCCTCTAAACTCAGGAACAAGACAGGCATGCTCCCTCTCACCACTGTTATTTAACATAGTATTGGAAATCCTAGACAGAGCAATCAGGCAAGAGAAAGAAATAAAATGCATCCAAACTGGGAATGAAGAAGTTAAATTGTCACATAATTCTTTATATAGAAAACCCTAAAGACTCCACTAAAAAGCTATTAGAAACAATAAACAAACACAGTAAAGTTGCAGAATACAAAATCAATGTACAAAAGTCCATTGCATTCCTATATATTAACAATAAAATTTGAGAAAAAAATGAAGAAAACAATTCCTTTTGCAATTGCAACATAAAGAATAAAATAACTAGGAATAAACTTAACAAAGGACCTATACACTGAAAACTATAAGACATTATTAAAAGAAATTACAGACACAAAGAAACAGAAAGATATTCCATGTTCATGAACTAGGAGAAACAACATAGATAAAGTGGTCATATTACCCAAAGCAATATACAGATTTAATGCAATCCCCATCAAAATCCCAATGGCATTTTTTAAAGAAACAACAAAGAAACATCAGATTTGTATGGAATCACAAAAGACCCTGAATAGCCAAAGCAATCCTTAAAAAATAGAACAAGGCTGGCGGTATCACACTGCCTTACTTCAATTTATACTACAAAGTGACAATAATCAAAACAGCATGGTATTGGCAGAAAAACAGACACACAGACCAAAGAAATACAAGTGAGAACCCAGAAATAAGCCAACATATATATGGGCAGATAATTTTCAACAAAAGGAGCCAAAAACATATAATGGAGAAAAGGAAGCCTCTTTAATGAATGGTGATGGGAAAACTGGAAAGCCACTTGCAAAAGAATGGAACCAGACTGCTGTTACCATACACCAAAATTAACTCAAAATGGATCAAAAACCTAAATATAATACCTGAAACAAAAAATTGCATAGAAGAAAGCATACGTACTAAACTAAACTTATGGACCTTGGGTTCATAGAGGATTTTACAAATTTGACCTCAAAGGCAAGGGAAGTAAAGGCAAAAATAAATGAATGGGACCATATCAAACTAAAAAGCTTCTGCACAGCAAAAGAAACCATAAATAAAACAAAGAGGCAACCAACCAAATGGGAGAAGATATTTGCAAACAACATCTCCGATAAAAGGGTAATATCCAAAATATCTAAAGAACTCATACAATTCAACAACAGCAAACAAACAATCCAATTTAAAAATGGGCAGAGGACCTGAACAGTCACTTCTCCCAAGAAAACATACAAACTACCAACAGATATATGAAAAAATGCTCAACTTCAGTAGCTATTAGGGAAATGCAAGTCAAAACCATAATGATATGCCACTCACACCTATTATCAACAAGACAAGTAATAACAAGCGTTGGAAAGGCTGTAGAGAAAAAGAAACCCTCATACACTGCTGGTGGGAATGTAAATTGGTACAGCCATTATGGAAAACAGTATGGAAACTCCTCAGAAAATTAAGAATAGAATTATCATAAGACCCATCAACCCCTCTTCTAGGTATCTACCCCAAAAATCAGAAAACATTTATCCATAAAGATATATGTACTCCTATATTCACTGAAGCTTTATTCATGGTGGCTAAGATATGGAACAACTGAAGTGTCCTTTGATTAATGACTGGATAAAGAGGATGTGGTACATATATACAATGGAATATTACCGGTCATAAAAAAGATGAAATACTGCCATTTGCAACAGCATGGATGGATCTTGAGATTATCACACTAAGCGAAATAAGTCACATAGAAAAAGTCGAGAACCATATGATTTCACTCATATGTGGGATATAAAACCGAAATCAACAAAGGAACAAGATTAAAAAAAGAAACAAAACTCATAGACACAGACAACACTTCAGTGGTTACCAGAGGGTAAAGGGGAAAGTGTGGTGGTAGACTAGGGAAAAAGGGGTCAAATATATGGGGCTAGAAGGAGAACTGACTTTGGGTGGTGAACACACAATGCAATATATAGATGATGTATGAGTGTTATAGAAATGTACACTTGAAACCTATATAATTTTACTAACCAATGTCACCCCAATAAATTCAATAAAAATTTTTTAAAAGACTGAAAAAAGAACTAGAGAAATTTTAGATAAATAAAAAACAAAGAGAATTTGTTACTACAGCACTATAAGAAATGGTAAAGATAGTTCTTCAGGCTAAAGAATAAAAGCAATAACAAGTGTGAGCATGTGAAGAAAACAGAATTTTTGTGCACTGTTGGTGGGAATGTAAATGTAAATTGGTGCAGCCACTATGGAAAACAGTATGGAGGGAGTTTCCTCAAAAAATTAAAAATAGAACTACCATATGATCCAGCAACTTGACTTCTGAGTATTTATCCAAAGGAAATGAAAATGCTACTCGAAAAGAGATCTGTACCCCATGTTCACTCAACATGATTTATAGTAGTCAAGATATAATAGTAACTTAAGTGTTCATCAGTGGATGAGAGGATAAAGAAAATGTGACACACACACACACACACACACACACATACACACACACACACACACACACACACACAAGAATATTATTCAGCCACCAAAAAGAAGGAAGTCTTGCCATTTGTGACAATATGGATGGACCTTAAGGGCATTTCAGACAGATACCATATCATCTCACTTATACTATGTGGAATCTAAAAAACAAAAACAAAAACAAAACCCTCATAGATACAGAGAACAGATTAATGGTTGCCAGCGTTATGGGTTGGGGAGTAGGCAAAATAGGTAAAGAGGGTCAAAAGTACAAATTTACAGTTATAAAATAAGCCATGGGTTGTGATGTACAGTATGGTGACTGTAGTTACCAATACTGTATTGTACATTTGAAAGTTGCTAAGAGAGTAGATCATAAGAGTTCTCATCACAAGAAAAAAGTCTGCAATGGACATGCGGTGACGGATGTTAACCAGACTTATTGTGCTGATCATTTTGAGATATATATAAATATCTACATGTCAATTATATCTCAATTTAAAAAAACCTGGCTACTTAAAATAGAGAGAGGCAGAGTGGCAGTAGTCAGAGAAGAGATCCTAAGGATATCTAACTGAAGCCTGAGAAATTAGGTTACTTGATAAATTGAGGGTATAGGATTAAATAAACTATAATACTTATTGAATGTCTGAAATATAAACATGGTTCTTGTGTGTCACATCAGGAGAAGGCAACAGGCTAGGACCACAAGTACCATGCAAAGGGTCACATCTAAAAGTCATCTAAGTAGAAAGAATAAGGATAAAGATGCCTTTTGTTCAGACAGCAGATAGACGTCAAGTAAGCCAAAAACAGCACTACAGGATGATAGCTGATTCTTCTGATACGTTGACAGAAAGGTTAGCTAGTGAATATGCCGTTTTGGGGGTTACCTCAGAGAGATATATGATGAAAGCAGTATAAATTTTACCTACTATTAGAGAGAAGCATGTAAGCAGGAAAACAACTAGAAGACAGTGTAATGAAGACTTGAACTGAAGTGGCTGCAGTAAGAATAGTGGAGAATCTGAGAACTTTATAAAAGTGACAGAATGAAATTGGGGAATAACTGAATAGAAGTGGGCATGAAAAAGAATGAGATAACTGTGAGTCTTTAGAAATTCTAAAGAAGTGCTATTTGATGAGAAAAGAGGGAGAATTGTGATTTGATTGCACTCAATGAAAAAGACGTGTTTCCTATGTTCTCTTGGAAATAAGGAACTGAGCTCCAGTGAGAGCATGAGGCTGGAGGTGCGGAAGTCTTTGATAGAAGAGAGAAAATGTCATTTAATTGCTTTTACTAGGCAATCTTTCAGTCCAAAATAGATGTACATTTTATACGTTAGGTTTGGTAGTCCATTTTGTGGTCTGTCATTATGAAAATTCTCAGTTTTGAGGATATGAAAGCAATATAGCTGAAGCATCTGACACCTCATTATTAGGATTAATTCAGTTGATCTGGCTGGTTAGGGGAGCTCTGGGTCATTGGCCAAAAGTCAATTTATCAAAAATCATTTCATGTAGGCCGGCCCGGTGGCTCAGGCAGTTAGAGCTCCGTGCTCCTAACTCCGAAGGCTGCCAGTTCGATTCCCACATGGGCCAGTGGGCTCTCAACCACAAGGTTGCCAGTTCAATTCCTCAAGTCCCACAAGGGATGGTGGGCTCTGCCCCCTGCAACTAGAAACAGCAACTGGACCTGGAGCTGAGCTGCGCCCTCCACAACTAAGACTGAAAGGACAACAACTTGAAGCTGAACAGCACCCTCCACAACTAAGATTGAAAGGACAACAACTTGACTTGGAAAAAAGGCCTGGAAGTACACACTGTTCCCCAATAAAGTCCTGTTCTCCTTCCCCAATAAAATCTTAAAAAAAAAAAATCATTTCATGTAAAGGCCAATTCACTGAATTCACGTTCACACTTTAGTTGATAGGATTTGTTTTCATAATAGCAGCTAAAAGAATGTTCAATTTGTCCTAACTCCCTGCTACTGTTGCCAGAGACTGAGAGGCATTGAAAGAAAGAGGACTAGGCTAAAGTCTTCAAGTTCTCCACTAATAAATACATTAATCGCAATTCTATTCTTGAATATGAAAAATTCTTCTCTGTCCACCTCAACAGCAGCAAGGAATTGGAGCAGAAACAAATGGAACATTCTTTTAAATGTTACTAAAAACATGAAAACTGATCAACTAACTCTAGTTAAAAGAAACAAATTCAGGGAATTGCCATTTAATAAAATGGACTGCTTCTGCCAGGTAAAGGTACCTTTCTTCCCTCACAATTACATATGAATCCCTCTTGAAGGTACACCTTAATGAAAGAGTACTATTCTACCAGAATGAAAAGGCTCATTCTTCTGTCTAGGGCATACAAATAACTCCAGTCGCCTTGTTAATCTTGAGGAAATAGTCTCTTTGGATGGAAATCAAGAAAAGAAAGACTTTATGCAGCTTGATGTGCTGAAAGACTGCAAAAATAGAATCCTGGAACAAGAGTTTGTATAAAGAACCGGCATTTTCATGCTTGAAAGAAAACTGTTATCTCTGAATGTGACAGAGCCAATTTTTTTCAGACTACTAGCATTTCTAAATTAGTTTCTTTTTAAGTATCATTTTATTCTTATAATTGTGATTTTCCTCTTCATATTTCAGCTATAGTAATAATTATGAGTTGCACATAATTATTTCAAATACTAAACATATTTAATAATTCTACAATTGAAATAGCTACTAACAGCTGAACACTGTTAATTAAATATACATTGCATAGGATTTAGATGTCTTGATCAAAAATGCTATTGTGTATATTCTCCCCAAAATACTAAAATGTATATCTTTAAGATATCAGGAAATTTTGATTTACATTTGAGTATTAAAGATTTCTAATTCATTTTCCATTTTCTTTTTTATTGCAGCATTTATTCACTGAACGAAACAATTTCTGTAGTGATTATGTATACTATCTAGACCCCTTGAAATAGCAAACACTATACAAACTGGAATAATATAAAATGAGTAGTTCATGGGATCCAAGAATAATGAATTATTAAATCTATAGAGAGAAAGTCTTTAGATTCCCATTTTTAAAAAACAAGCTTTGGGCCAATAATCCATTAGTACTTAACAAGTCATATGTATTCAGAGAACTTCTGCACAAAATAACAAATCCAATATAGTCTACTACTATAGGAATATTGCCATTATAACTATTGATGTCCAATCTAGGAGCCACTGGAGTTTTGGAGTCACACAGCTCTGTGTACCATCTTTGCCATTTATTATTCGTACAACCTTGGGCAAGTTAGCAAACTTTTCTGAGACCTGAATCCCTTATCTAATAGAATTTGGGGGAGAATTAAATACCATGATGCACACAAACTATTTGGCACATTGCCTGACCCAGTCAGAGGTATCAGCCGCTATTGTTACATTAAATGAGCCAACAACAACAACACACACCCCAGAATTCCCCAAATCAAAATTATATAACTAGCCTCTAGTTGGTTTTCAGTGTATGTTTGGAAGAAATCCTTGCATAAATTTATCTAAGGAAATTATTCAATGGAAGGTTAATAGCTTATGCACAAAGATTATAATTACAATGTTATTTAAATAATAAAAAATTAGAGTAAACCCAAATATTCAAAATAAGGGGCTGATTTATTACACATATCCTGCAGATGGAACATTAACAACAAAAAATTGGAAATCTATATAGCAATATGGAAAGTGTGTGAAAAATATAATTAGTACATTATGATTGCAAGTCTATAAAATGTATATGTTTATGGATGGGAGACTAGAAAGAATACACAAAATAGTGAAGTTGTATAAGGGTGGTAGAATTATGCATTATTTTATCTCCTATCTTCCATAGTTTTTATATTTGTTATTAAAAATCAAAGTTATATTATCCCTTTAAAAATTCAAGTGCTAAGACAATTCAATGGAGGAAAGAATAGTCTTTTTAACAAATGGTGCTGGGACAACCGGATATCCACATGCAAAAGGATGAAATTGGGCCCCTACCACTGTCATACACAAATATTATCTCAAAATGGATTGTTGAACTAAATGTAAGAGTTAAAACTCTTAGAAGAAAACAGAGGAATAAATCCTCATAGCCTTCAGCGAGGCAAAACCAAAAGTATAAGTGATAAAAGAAAACTAACAAATTCGACTATATAAACATTTTAAACTTTTGTGCTATAAATGATACCATCAATAAAGTGAAAACAAACCAGACAATGGGAGAAAATATTTGCAAATCATGTATCTAATAAGGGACTTGTATCCAGGATATATGAAGAATTCCTACAACTCAATAATAAAAGACAACCCAAGTGAAAAATGGTAAAGGATTTGAATAGATATTTCTCCAAGGAAGATATACAAATGGCCAATAAGCATATGAAGAGATGCAAAACCAATACATTCAAAATACCCTCTTAGCATCCTTACCAAGGTAGTAAACTAGCCGTACTCAAACACCATACACACAAACTACTGCTTCTCGAGGCAGCCTGTTATTTTTTAGACACTAGAAAATTCTTCCTTCTTTTGGGCTGTAATCTCTCTTTCTATAATCTTTGGTCCCAGAGCCGCTTTATGACTCAGATTAAGTCTAATACTTTTTCTACATGACGAAAGGCTGATACCGCTGTCATTTGGACATATGGCAGTTTCCCCAAAAGTGGCACCTAAATTTGGAGACGTGCCAGGTGTGGCCTAACCAACCTCCCTGATTCAGAAAACCATAATAATTAAATTTTGACAGGCACATCATGCCGCTGCTTCATATTAAGTTTACCAGCAGTAAAATTCCCTTTGTCATAAATGCTCCCATTAGGTTATTTAATCCTTCATCAATTCTTCTTTCATCTGATTTTTTTCATACCAAATTCAGAATGATATATTTAATTATACTAAATTTCTTCTTTAAACCAATCTGTTAAATCCTTGTTGCTAGAGACTTCCAAATTATTTTCACTGCTTATATAAAGGTCCATCGAGCTTTGTGTCATTTCTGAATTTAGTCAACATACTATCAACGTCCTTACTTGTTATCACTTCCATTCTTCCTATTCCCAGTAATTCCTCGAAGTTTAGCTTTCTTACCTACAAATTCTCATAGTCTCCCCAGGTATAATTATTTCAAGTTAGAAACCAGTCATATTGATAGTCATATGCTTTCTTAATTAATTTCACCTATATTGAACTTTAATTCTCCTTTACTAAGTGATTTGTTATTACAGCATAAAGACTGTTCTCCTTGACAGAAAATATGGAAACAAAATAAGAGCTGTTAATATTAAGTAGGCATATGTCCTCCTTATTCTTGTTTCTGCATTGTAAAAATTTTAAATTAGCTTTAGTGTCTTTCCCAAATCTATGAATTATTGATTTTAGATTTTCTGACACACTTAAATTTTTGTGTCACTTTTCTATACACATCTTTTATAAATATCCTTTTAAAACCTGAGTTAAGATTGCTCCGAGTGGAGTCAAAGTGGTTTTTGCCTTTAAAAAAACCTCATTTCTATAATCTACATAATTGTATAATTTTACAATTATTTTTTAGTGCTTCACAACTGTCCTAGTTTCAGGTTATAAGGCCATGACTATATTGTTTTTGCTCACTTTTTTAAAGTTTTCTTCCTATAATCTAGACTATATGTGTATGTGGTTACTTCTAGAATTCTCCACCCCAGCTATAACAAACTCTATAGTGATATGGTCAATTTTGTCTGCAAAAATTTCTTTCATTCCTACCAACCATGCAATTCTTCTTCATTGGCTATAAATAGATCCAGAGCAACAGTACCCTTCACTGCATCCTTTACCAGCCCCTGTATTATTTTTCACAGTTGTGTTGTTAAATATTTAAAATACAGTAAGTAGAAAATTTTTTAAAATATATCTGAACTCTCACCATCCAGAGAAAATCATTGCTAATAATCTAATAATTTGGTATATATCATTCAAGACTTTTTCTCATACAAATATATAAATATTTTCCCCTTACATTCTAAGAGAGAAAATGTCAGGAAGGCAAGAATTTGTAAAATACCTAGTGTTGTGTTTCAAATTAAGTTAGTTGGCCATCAAGCCTGCTGAGAAATCTGCACTTCTGTTTAAATGTCTTCCTATCCAAAAAATATCTACCCTTATTCCAACTGCTTATCAGTCTTGTATTCATGATGTAGCCAGCTACATCTATCAATTCAAGCATTTTAACAAAATTAGAACTCCCTTCAAAACTCACTAATCTTCCTAATTGTAAGAGTTGTTTAGTTATTAGAATGATTAGACATATCAATTTTAAGTAGCTAAATATAATAGTATCCTACACAAAAATTAATTCTCAATAAATAAACATAAAGAGCTATTAATATTCAGAGGAAAACATAAGACAATAGGTGGGGAAGATTAATTATACCCTTTAAAACATGACACAAATCCCAGAAGCCAAAAAGAAGAAAAAAATAGTGATTTGATGAAGTACAAAAAATTAAACTTCTATGTAGAAAAAGATTCCATAATAAAGTTTCAAAAAATAATTTACAGACTGGGAGAAGCCATATGCAACACACTGCACTCAAGAGGCTACTGTCCAAATTTAACCAAAGAAGTAAAAGATCTCTACTCAGAAAATTAGAAGACACTGAAGAGAGAAATTAAAGAAGACACAAGTAGATGGAAACACATACCATGCTAATGGATAGGAAGAATTAATATCGTTAAAATGCCTAAGGCAATATACAGACTCAACGCAATCCCTATCAAACTACCAAGGACATTTTTCACAGAAATAGAACATATAATCCTAAAATTTATATGGAACCATAAAAGACCCCTCAGCAATCTCGAGATAGCCTCGGCAATCTTGAGAAATAAGAACAAAGTGGGAGGTATCATGATACCTGACACCAAATTATACTACAAGCCTACAGTAATCAAAACAGCATGGTACTGGCATAAAAACAGACACATAAATAAATGGAACAGAATAGAGAGCCCAGAAATAAATCCATGCCTATATGGTCATTTAATCTATGACAATGGAAGCAAGAATTTACAGTGGGGTAAAGACAGTCTATTCAATAAATGGTTCTGGGAAACTTGGACAGACACACACAAAAAAACGAAGCTGGACCACCTCCTTACACCATATACAAGAATAAATTCAAAATGGATTAAAGACTTAAATGTAAATTCTGAAACCATAAAACTCCTAGAAGAAAATATAGGAAGAAAGTTTACAGACATTACCCAGAGCAATATTTTTACTGATATATCGCCTCGGGCAAGGGAAGTAAGAGAAAAAAATAAACATATGTGATTATGTCAAACTAAAAAGTTTTTCCACAGCAAAGGAAACCATCAATAAAACAAAAAGGAATCCTACCGAACGGGAGAAGATATTTGTCAATAATATACCTGATAAGGGGTTAATATCCAAAAGTTATTTAAAAACTCACTCAACTCAACTCCAAAAAAACAAACACCCAATTAAAAAATGGGCAGAACACATGAAGAGACATTCTTCTAAAGAGGACATACAGATGGCAAACAGACATATGAAAAAATGCTCAACCTCACTAATCATTAGAGAAATGCAAATAAAAACCACAATGAGATAGTACCTCACCCCAGTCAAAATGGCTATCATCAATAAATCAACAAACAAGTGCTGGCGAGTATGTGGAGAAAAGGGAACCCTTGTGCACTGTTGGTGGGATTGCAGATTGGTGCAGCCACTATGGAAATCAGTATGGAGGTATCTCAAAAAACTGAAAGTGGAACTACCTTATGACCCAGCAATTTTTCTCCTAGGTATCTATCCAGAGAAATCCAAAACTCTAATTTGAAAAAAATTTATGCACCCCTATGTTTACTGCAGCACTATACACAATAGCCAAGACATGGAAACAACCGAAATGCCCATCGGTAGATGACTGGATTAAGAAACTGTGGTACTGAGTCCACAGTGGAGGGTCAGAAGGATCTATTGCGATGTCAGAGGGGTAGTAGATGGGGGGAGGAGGGTTATCACTGTGTGAGGGATATAAATGATAAATGTCTATTACATTGTTTTGTATATCTGAAATTAATAAAAAAAAGAAAAAGAAACTGTGGTACATTTATCCAAAGGAGTATTATTACGCAGCCATAAAGAATGAAATCTTAACCATTTGCAACAATACGGATGGACCTAGAGAATATTATGCTAAATGAAATAAGTCAGACAGAGAAAGACAAATACCATATGATCTCACTTATATGTGGAATCTAAAGAAAAGAATAACGAACAAACTAATCAGAAACAGTCTCAGAGATATAGAGGAAAAACTGAGGGTTCCTAGATGGGATGGGAGATAGGGATAAAGGAGAAGGTGAGGGGATTGAAAAGCACAAATTGTTAACCACAAGATTGCCACAGGGATACAAAAGTCAGTTTGGGGAATATAATCAATAATGTTGTAAAGTTTTTGTAGGGTATCCGATGGACCCTTGTCTTATTAGGGAGACCATTTCAGGGATAGTGTAGATGCCTTATCACTGCACTGTACACCTGAAGCTGAAGCTGAATAATAATGAATGTCAACTATAATTTCATATCTATATCTATATATCTATATATCTATATATCTATATCTAGATCTAGATCTAGATCTATATCTATATATATGGTCACAAGAAGGGGAGTACAGCATTAGTTAGGAATAGAGACAGTGGAAATGTAACAGCTGTATGCGATGTCAGAGGGGTAGTAGATTGGGGAGAGGGGTTATCACTTTGTGAGGGGTATAAATAATAAATGTCTAACTATTACATTGTTTTGTACACCTGAAACTAATTAAAAAAAAAAAAGATTTAAAAGACTTTTGTCTTTTTGCACCAGGGAGAGAAAGCAAAGAAATAAAGACTTGAAAAATTAAAAAAAAAAAAAAGAGGCTACTGTCCATAATATATATACACTTCCTACAAATTAATAATAAAGATAAATACAAAAACCCACAAAGGATATAAACAAGCATTTGTAGAAGAAACACAAACCTCAATAAGCATATGGAAAGATGCTAAACTAATACATTCAAATTAAAGAGATATGTTTAGCTCATCAGACTGGCAAAAATCAAGATTGAAAATATCCAGTGTTAACACCATGGGGACATCTTTTCTCTCATATACTACTGGAGGTAGTGCAAACTGATGTTAACTTTCTGAAAATTTGAAGAATTAAAATTTTTAAATTTCCATACCACATATCCCAACAATCTGAATTACAGAAATTCATTATACAATAATACAAGTATATGCAAATGGGTACAAAAAAATCTATATAAGTCTGACAATTAAGTTCGCGAACTCATCCTAGAAAAAGTGCTGCATACCTCATTGCTGAATATCACTATGGTCACCTTTGAAATACACCCCTTGGGAAGCTATGTACCAATACCAGCACCTAGTCCACCCTTCAGTCCACCTTCTGATGGAGTGGCCATCAGAGCTGTCATCGTATTACCCTTGATGTCCTGAATGTCATCAAAATGTCTTCCTTTCAATATTTCCTTTATCTTTGGTAAAGAAAGAAGTCATTGGGGGCCAGATCAGGTGAGGGACGGTGTTCCAATACAGTTATTTGTCTACTGGCTAAAAACTCCCTCACAGACAGTGCAGTGTGAGCTGGTGCATTGTCGTGATGCAAGAGCCATGAATTGTTGGCAAAAAGTTCAGGTTATCTAACTTTTTCAAGCAGACTTTTCAGCACTTCCAAATAGTAAACTTTGGTTAATTGTTTGTCTAGTTGGTACAAATTCATAATGAATAATCCCTCTGATATCAAAGAAGGTTAGCAATATCAGTGCAACAAGCTCGGGAACTTGTCAGACCTTGTAAGGTCTGTAAGGTCTACATAAGTATGATCTCAATTTAGTTATAAATATATTTGCATAAAAAAGGACGAGAAAAATATTCCTAAAGAGCTATTTGAAGTAGCAAAATACAGTAGTTTTTCTGTTTTTTCATGTAGTTTCAAACATGAGCATGTGTCTTCTATTTAATCAGAAATTAAAATGCTAATTATGTGGAGCTTATATTCTAGTAGGAAACTCTGTATAGAATAATTTCCTTGTAAATTAAATATCTATTTATTTGAGAAACAGGACATTGTCATTCTCTTCAAGTTATTAAATGCCTTATGTATTGCTCTAAAGGTACTTGTTAGACACCTCTCTTGACTATACTTGACTCCTAGCCATCAGGTAAAATGGTACTTTATAGCACGATCAAATCTTCAACTTGTAGTTTTAAAAACTTAAATATTTGGAGTAAGTTTCATACCGGTGTCAAATTTAGAAAAGAAATGTTTTGTTCATTAAAAAAATGATGTTTGGGGCTGGCCCAGTGGCTCAGGTGGTTGGAGGGCCCAGCTCCAATGGAATCGAGGTTGCCGGTTCCATTCTCACATGGGCCAGTGAGCTGCGCCCCCTACAGCTAAGGTTTTGAACAACAGCTCTCCCTGGAGCAGGCAGGCAGAGGTTGGCGTGAGCTGCCGCGGGCTGCTGTGTGCTGCTGTGGGCTACCATGTGCTGCCAGGAAAGGCCGGTGGCCAGCATAGCCGGCAGCCGGCGAGAGCTGCCATGAGCTGCTGTGAGTGGCCAACTGATGACCAGCGACCGACTACCTCAGCCTGGGGAGCGCAAGGTTCACAATACCAGCATGGACCAGTGAGCTGTGTCCTACACAACTAGACTGAGAAACAACAGCTTGAACCGGAGTGGGGAGGGTAGAAAAATGGGGGGGGAAATGATGTTCATTCTTTTCCACTATTAATAAAATACAAAATATAGATAAAAAAATAAAAATACAAGAAATATCTTTTCCCATGTAAAATTACAGTAACCCTTCCTTTAAGAGTTCCACAGATAATTCAATGTTCATACTGTTTTTCAATTGACTAGATTAAAAGTTTGCATTAAAAAGATAAAAGTATACTAGTGATGCTATTAAGAGCCACATAATTGGGTACATCCATGATTCAAGAATCCTATAGTCTACCTCCACTTTTTGGAACCTTTTATTCTAAGGGTAAAGTATCTCTTCTTTATTTTCCATTCTGAGTTTCTTTCTAATTTAGGTCTCCTCTTCTGAGCTGTCCTGATTATACCAAACCAGTGGTATTCAATTAAACCTTTTAAACAAATCAGTGTTTTGAAAGTACAGATTTTTAGGCACAGTTAACATATTAAAACACAGCCTAATATATAGCATTCATAAGTTAGATGCTTTTAAAAGGTGGTATTCTTCAGTATTTATTTATTGAAACAACATAATTAATGATACCTAAAATGACCAAGTTCTAGAATTAAAAATGAGGAAATGACACAGATCATGGAGAAATATTTTATTCATGTGTAACACAGAAACGTCAATCAAAAATGCACTTTTTATAGAGAAAAACTTCAGTAAACTTTATCAGAAAGTATATTACTAAACATATTTTATATATAATATTTAAAGTCATCAGTCTGAACTTTCACTTGGGTCAATCAGTGCTGAAGATGGGACTATTCCTCCACAGACACTTTTTTCTTTTTACTACAAATCATCATCTTTTGCAATCATAAACACCAGAAATAACATGCTAAGACAATTTTTTGATATGCAACTAATTTTAAGTTAAAAAAACCTGGATATTACTACATATATCAGTAAAAGTAGGAATAGCATTAAGACAATTCAAAAAAGATAATGTTTAGATATAGACTGAATTTGTTTAAAATTCTTACTTGGAATCATTTGCCATCTTATTGCTGGAAAATGCTCCTGATAATTACTAAGACAGAATCAAATTAACTGCTAGTTTAAAAAACTAACATTATTGTAGAGTAGTGAAGAGTGCTGACTCTGAAGCTACACTGCATGGGTTCATATCCTAGCCACTTACCAGTTGTATGAATTTAGACATTATTTCTTACTTAGTGTCTCAGTTTCC
Organism: Rhinolophus sinicus; assembly: GCF_057876585.1. NCBI lineage: Eukaryota > Metazoa > Chordata > Mammalia > Chiroptera > Rhinolophidae > Rhinolophus > Rhinolophus sinicus. The sequence goes on from NC_142512.1 coordinate 29,571,335, forward strand.
TCACCTGTAATGTATAATTGATAACAGTGCCTACTTCATTTGGTTGTTGTGAGAATTAAATAAATTAATACATGCAAAGTACCAGGACCAGTGCTCTACATTACAAGCATTATTTAAGCATTTCTTATCTTACTATTATTGTTATAAGAACAGCTTAAGCTTGTAAAACTATTGTATGTCATATTAAAGTAAAAGAATTACATGGATGGAGATCTATATTGGACTTGCTTCTTACAGCGTATTGTAGTCCTTATCAACTTCAATAATGCATAAGCCAAAATAGTTGGCATTCAATCAGCAATTCCGTATTTTAAAAAATCAGATAAAACATTTACACACAAGTAAATCTAAAATACAATGTGTTGCTAAAGATGAGAAACATGAATTGTTAAATGCTATCTAAAACACTCTTTTATAATAAAACTATTAGCCACAAGCTATATTATAGAAAATGATGCCCTAAAAGACATCTATGCATACAGTAATATAAAAATGTGCAGATAAGAATGTTCACTGCATCTTTTCTTAATCTTTACTTATAAATCCAGGGCACTTTACTTCAAATGCATTCATAAAAATGTTCAATATTCAAAATTATTTAATACATCTAAATATGCTTTTGAACACTGAAAGTCCTAAAACACTGAACATTGATCTTCACTGACATAGAAAAATTGCATTGAAAATATCCTCCTATTCATTTTTTTTCTTATATTTTGCACTCTGGTATGTACAAATGTTATTTTTAATGTTAAGCATATCAGCAAATTCATGTAAATTCTATTTTAATTTGGATTCTTACATTCCCTAATGCAGTGAATTCTCAATCTTTAATGTTCATCATAATTACCTAGATTTTTATTCAAAACAAGATTCCTGGATCCCACAGAAATTCTCATTCAGTAGGTGTGGACAGGAGCACAGGAAGTTGCATTTTTAACAATATATTCCAGATGATTCTGAAGTAGGTAATTCATGTCCAATACTTTAACACTGTTCTAATCATTCAGTTTATGATATGGATGCTGTGATTTAATTCATTAAATATTAGCTCAGTGCCTTATATGTACAAAGCTTAGTGCTGTGGATCAAATGTGAATTTTGCTTCAAGGAAGGTACGTAAAATTAATAGAGATAAGGCCTGCATACAAATGATGTAATAAAAAGGAAGGAATTATTGAATGTCTTTTAAAAAGATACAGATGAAATACTGGGGAGTTCAAGGAAGGGAATAATTACTTCCCGTTGACCTCATAGAAATTCTTCTAGTGGGAGATAGCATTTGAAATGAGTGTTGAAAGCTGTCTCTTTAGATTGTGAAGATAGAGAAAATAAACTAATAATTCTCTCACTGAATGATAAATATGTCTAGTGATAAACATCACTCCTTCAAACTCAGAAAAATCATTCCTAAATTTTATATGTTGATTTTTAATCTGGGTCATGGTCTTGTGTTGTCTTGTATATCCATCCAGCAGCTTGATGTGCTTCTATCTCTCCGGACATGTCCTTGAAAGAATCTGTTATAGTACTTTTAGTACATTTATCCTATGAAAGATAAGGTCACACTGTGGATACTGATAGAGAGACATACTTATCCTTTCATAAATCTTTAGGAAGTAAATAGGATTTAAGCATAGTTGAAATGAGAACACTTCAGGCAGTCTTCTGTTCTAAAATCTCCACATTGGTTGGCATGAGATAGCACTGATGAGAGAAATGATCAGGAAAAAAAAGAGAAAAAGAGTTTACAATTTAGATACCATTGTTCTAAAAGCCAATTAAGACAAATTAGAGGGCAAAAGAAACAGCATAGGCTCTTCTGTTTCCTGGTTATGTGGCATTTTGTTTAACATTAGTGGCATTTCAATGACTTGTAGTTTTTAAAATTCCCTCATCTTCCCAAAGATGCAGTGAACACAAAGTCTACCGGGCCCGATATTGACTGACTGACTGACTGACTGACTGACTGACTGACTGAATGAATGAATGAATGAATGACTTTCAGGGTTATTTCTCCAGCCTTTCTTGCAGGATCACCCTCCTTTATTCAGAGAAACAACAGAGAAGTCCCAAATCCGCTATGCTCTCTCATTTCCATGCTTTTGCACATGATAGTCTCTCTGCTGGAATGCTTTTCAGCTCCCTCCTCCTCTTGGCTAATTCCTATTTAGTCTTCTAAATTCAACTTAATATCCCCTTCCAGAATCTAACAGACTACACTGGCACACCCACCCCAATGTCCCATAAAATCCTCTGCACCGCTGTGTCTTAACTCTTATCAGTACATAGAGAGGCATCAAGATTACAAGCTTTAAAGTCAGATACATCTGAGTTTAAATACTGGTTCTACTAGCACGTACTGCGTGACCTTGGATGATTTACCTTATGTTGCTAAACATTAATTTCTTGATAAAAACAGAAAATAACAACAACAAAAAACAGAAGATAACATATGATATGTGCTCAGTATATCACCTCATCCATAACAGAGTTAATAACTTTTATTATATTCACATTGTACTGTACTTGCTAGTTAATTTCTCCAACTTTTCCTCTAAACTCCACATTTCTTGAGGAAGGAAACAAGTATTTTATTTCTGTATAAGCAGCATCTAGCACAGTGCATGGCATAGAGTAGGTACTTAATGATTTTTTGATGACTAAATAAATATTACTCCTATTATAGTAAAATTAATTTGCCATTTGAAATAGTTTCTTCAATGAGGTGAAAAACAAGTGACTAAGAAAATAAACTCCATTAATGTCAGTTTAAAAATAGGATACTGTCTTTAATCAAATTGGTTTTTAGGATTTACTGTTAACTATATGTATTACAAAATACCAAATGATTTAATATCAAGCTTGAACATGGCTGATCATATATGCCTCAGGAACTGAATACCTAGAATTTTTTCATGGTATATATTAACCACAAAATTACCAAACCATACATAAGGCTATCTTTATTTAGACAACTACTTAGAACTAAATTATAGTAAAATAAACAGTTTTTTTTAAAACCAAAGAAATTCTTAATTAAAATCTCCATTTATAGTCCTTAGAGAAATGAGAAGAAATTTAGTTTCATGATTTGGTAATTTTGACCTATGTAAGAATATAAAAATATACTATTTAATATAATATTTAATGGACTTTTCCATTGTGATGTTTAATTAGTTGGTTTGAGTACTTGTAAGGCCTCATTCTGAGAGAATGCTTTTATATTTGATCTTCAATATATTTTCATCTACAGTTTATTTTTACAGCTTTACATTAGATGATATCACTTGTCCTATTTCCTCTTCCTTTCCTTGATAATCAAGGATAGTTTTACTTTACTTTAGTATTATATGTTGAACATAAACTGGATATTTTAACATATAAAATGGAATTCTGACTCTAAAGGACAAGCTTTACTTTGAGCCATTTTTTTAATGCATTATGCAAAGGAATAATGATTTTACAATCATAATGATTACAAAACTGTTACAGCATATGAACCCAATGGTGGGAACTGTCATCCATTAGACTTCTAGAATACAAGTGATCATTGCTTTATGTTAATATATAATCCACTGCTTACTAATGACCAGAATGTATTTTACTGGCTTCTAAAAAATCCCATACTGAATATATGACATTAATATAGACTGCAAACTAATTGAGCAAAAATATTTCTCTTCTCTGTTTACTTAATTTTAAAAAAGATTAAAAAGGATTTCTTTCCAAAAGGGACACTATGTTGAGTAGTGTTAAAACTGTATAGAAAATAGGTGCCTTTGGCTACTTCAATAATTATTATTGAATTCAAAAATCTAAATAGATTGCAGGATTAGTCAAGTACAAAATGGAAAAAAATATCTCAAGGTAAAATAGTGATATGTTTGTTTGTTTGGCATTGTTATGAACTATACAACAAGTTGTAAACCATTTTTAGGCTACTTTTTAAAGAATTTCTAGATTTCAAATTGTGTTTTTAATAAGTAGCATTAATTGTTGATCTTTTCTTTAATTAGAAACGAGATTTACAAAAATATTTGGTGCAAAAACCTTACACTGCTCTTTATTTACAGATAATACCAGAGCAAGATGGACTTTTTGGGTGGAAGATAAAATAAAAATCCAACCACCCCTTCTCCCTCAAAAGGGAGGTTATGGTTAGCCAGGAAAGTGGATATTCCACAAAGAAGAAACAGCATCTACAAAGGCAAAGAGACAAGAAATAACATGACATCTTTAGAGAAGTGCTGTGAATTCAATTATGTTGGAAAATACAGTGAGGCTAGATTAGAGGAAAAAGAGACTAATGGCAAATTTTCTGTGAGGTTACTAAACTAATCACAGCAAGCAGTGATAAGAACCTGAGCTAAGCAACAGCAGTAGTCAAAATTCAAACAATTGAATTGCATTTTCACTGAGATTTTTCCCTATAGAAATACGTTTGTAATGTAGCATGAAAATCATAAAATGAACTTTATAGCTATAACCTCTCAAAAATCATTCTGCCTGAAATCATTCCACTGCTAGTGGAAAGTTGAGAAAGTTCTTTAAACTTTCTGTGCTTTGGCTTTTGCATCTGCAAAATGGGCTAATAATAGAGCTTAATTAACCTCAAATACTTTTTGCAAGGATTAAATGAGGTAACAAATGTAATACAGTGCCTGAACAAGCTCTCAATAAATGCAGTAGCAACAACAGAAAATACTACTACTACTAGCTCTAGAATTATTTCCGGTGCAGACAATGGTGACCCATGGAGGTTTAAATTGTTAACTAAGTCTTACAGCAAGATATTTATATTTCTCAATCCAAGAATAGAGAATATGTTGGCAAAGAGCATTTGAATGCAAATTTGTATTTATCTGTTTTAAAGGCTGAAATTACTTCTAGATGCAGTTAACTTTCCATATGACCTTGAAAAATTGAAAATATTTTGTTCCTCTGATTGTATATAAGTAGATTGTGAATAATAAGACATATGTCTCTCACTTAATAGATGAGACTGCATTTATAAGCTGCCATAAACCAAGACTATATGAACTAATAAATATTCAGGGTTTCCAGAAATCAAATCCTAAAACTTCAGAGGTCATTCCTATTGCAAAATCAGTAACAGCCTGATTTAATGACTGTCAGTGCCCATATTTATGTAATAACTTGTTAGGTTCAATAAAAAAATATGTTCACAACATGATTTTCGCCCTCTACAGTTTTAACCTAAGAAATAATTTTATATATCACAAACCTCAAACACAATTTAATAAATACTATATATATCACCTTAAGGGCATTCGTTACTTTTGTTGTTGATGGTGCTTGTTTTTTTTTAATGCAAAGGTGAGTATTGTAGTAAAATAGCTGTAGCACTTCTCAAAAACCAGCCTTATTAAAAAGCAATTTTTGTTTTAGTTTTTGTATTTAGATTCACAAAGCAGAAAAACGTAAGAAATTACTATACAGGGGGTGCCCAGAAAATGTATACACATTTTAAGAAAGGAAAACTGTATTAAAATTATAATACTCAATATATACCGATAACAAAAGATGAATACAAGTCACATTTGACTTCTGCAATGACAAGAGGTGCTCAAAGCGGTTACCATCAGCGTCCAGACACTTCTGATTACGGCAAACTGCTTGAGCAACACTGACCAAAGTGTCCATTTGTATACTTTTTTTTTTTTGGCACCCCCAGTGTATGGATTGAAGATCAGAAGTTTTGCCTTGTGGTAGAAGTAGGTCAAATTCTTCAATTCCATAAAAGATAAGAACAGCAATGTTTCTGTAGGAAATCTTATAAATCATTATGGGATCACATCACCAGGAAAAAAATTATTTTTGATACTTCTAACTAGCAGATTAGTCTTTTGATTCTTTTTCTTTGATAACTTAAGCTAAGCTAGGAAGTAATGGACTGGTCTTCCTCAGAACTACA